>NW_024055787.1:0-8278 GCF_902713615.1 Scyliorhinus canicula | reverse complement strand
GGTATGAGTTATACCGGGGGATAACTTGAAAGGAGAGTTTGACCCGAATAGCACTCACAGAGGCCTGTACTGGAGTCAGGGAGGGAGTTCCCTGTTCGCCGTTTTTAGAATATTGGCCCTTAAGGTTCTTTGGTATAAAGGGAATTCTAAAACATATAGGTGAATTTAGAAAAACATGGCGCCCAACGTGGGGCCTAGAATATTAGAAGTTTCTAGGTAAAGCGAGGCTAGAATATTAGAAGTTTCTAGTTAAGCAGAGTAGGGGCTAGAATATTAGAAGTTTCTAGTTCCCAAGAAAAGCCTAGAATATTAGAAGTTTCTAGGTAAAGCAAGGCTAGAATATTAGAAGTTTCTAGTTAAGCAGAGTAGGGGCTAGAATATTAGAAGTTTCTAGTTCCCAAGAAACGGGTGGAATATTAGAAGTTTCTAACCGGCAAAAAGGCTAGAATATTAGAAGTTTCTAGTCTATGTGTGAGTCAAACTTTACCTGCCGAGTTTAGTTTGGAAAGTCAGGTGTGATTGGCTTTTGTAAGGATATTCTGTGGATCGAAGGGACTGAAGCTCAGGTTGGGTGTGAAAATCAGTAGACTAGAAGATACTGACCCTGAGAAAAAGTCTGCAAGACATTTTGGTGATAGCACTAAATCTTGCATCCATCACTGGTAAAAGGGGCTAAAGAATAAATCATCCTCAGAGTAAGGCGATTGTGCGGACATTTTCTGGAAAATAGGGACGCTTATATTCAGAAACCAATAATCAATCGACCCTTAACTAGAGCAGGAAGATAGTGCCTGGTCAGCCTTGGATAGGGCCCAGAAGGGTACTTATCCTTAATTTCAGAGTGCACCTGAAAGGGACAACCAGAACAGAACTAAAAATCCGAAAATGGCAATTAGGGTAATTCTCATGCCCTGGGATACGGTCAAGAGAAATGTAGAAATGAAAGGGAATGGAAGAAATTAAAAGAGCAAAGAAATCCTGGACAAGCGATATGTATCCAGACGGAGATATCTCCCTCTTTGTTAGAGTGCCAAAAGCCCTGCAATATACAGATTCAGTCAGGGTCCTTAAAGCACTTTGTCATTTTGCATTTGAAAAGCGAGCTGAATCACTAATCGTGTTTGGACACAGACAGAAGCATGCAGCTGCTCAAGTGGGCAAAGTGTGTTCCAAACTGATTAAAATCATTGACGGAGTAAACAGGACAGAAATAATACAGATCCCTAGTAAACCCAAAAGTAACTCTGAAGTGGTAGGCAAATATATAAACAACTGCAGAAAAATGAACCATTAGAAATGGAAAGTGACGAGGAATCAGGCCTAGAATCAGATAGCCGAGAGAATTCGGACCCCTGTGAAAATTTCCCAACGGGATACAATTTTCCATACCCAGAGCCAAGTCTGTTTCAGGAAGAAAATTGGCCTCAGCAATCTGCCACACATAAGAAAGAAGCGTTATCGATCATTCGTTGAACCACAAAGTGAAGAGGAACAAGGCATAGTTGGGATATGGCGCCTCCTGTGATGGGACAGGAAGAATTATCATCCTCATCCGAGAATGAGGAAATAGTCAAACCAAAGAGAGGAATAGGGAATAGAAAAAATTCTAAACCATTAGAAATAGGGGATTATAGCGATCACTGGAAACACCAACAACCTTCCGCTTATCAACCAGTAAATAAGGATGTACCGTATTATATTTATAATCCAGAAGCAGAAATGGTACACCATAGAGATCAGGAAGGATGGGAAAGAGAGGTTACAGCTAGGGGACTTAAAATAGGAGAAATATTAGGCGGAAGTCAACAAATTGATTCTACGAAATTACTAGAATTACCAAACGTTACCCCCAAAGCAAAAATTTGGCAAATGAGCAAAGGGTATGACAGTTTCGGAAGAGCCCTGAGTAGGTAAGGAACAGCACAGAAACACAAGCCAGATAATAGCAGCACTAAGACCACAGGAAAGGATACAGAATCGTCCAAGACCCCAAAAACTGCTCCTACTCCAATGGATAGGGCAAGTTATGCTCCACGAGATAGCCAGGTACCAAGTGCAAGGTTTGAAGAATATATAGAATCGGTGGAAGAGTTTGCACAACATAGTACCCCCTATTTTGAGGAAGAACCAGTACGACGACGGATACCTTTCTCCGAATATAGGGACCCAGATAGAGGTGCCCCTTTTAGAACACCATGCCCCAGAAGTGAGAAAATAGTTCAGTCATTTACACCAGGTCCAGAGGAAGGACAGGGAGGCATGGTACCGTATAAAATAGTAGCAGCCGTAATGAAGACAGCAGGCCCAAAGAAACATGGGGAGAGTAAAATTGAGTATTCACAGAGGTTAAAACAGTTAGCGAAGAAATGGGGGCATCAGGAGAATCCACCAAATTGATTGATTTACATACAGTGGGAGAAATAGTTACAGGCGAAGTCTCAGATTTAATAAGTGAGTTAGATTTGGGAAATGAGAGAGCTAATTTAATGAAAGAGATGACAGAGGCAGCATATGCAGGGGAACACCTCACACCATATATCGACCGAATATATGAGGTTAATAAGGAAGAGGGGGTCGATGTAGTCAGATTCCTGAGGGAATTAGGACCCAAGATTCCAGGAGGAAAAAGCCTCTCAATAATACTGTTAACGACCTCTAGAAGAGAAATAGGAAGAGAACTGGTTAAATTTGATTTGGCAGGCAAAAGCATTTAGGATAAACACACAAAAGGGGAACAAAAAAGAGCAGCTGCCCAAAATAATGTTTCAACACAAAATGCTCAGATTAGACCACCAAACCGACAGATACCTGACAAATCGGAACAAAATCCAGCACAACCAGCAATGCCACAACATGGGTATAATTTGCGGTCACAAGGGCCACCTCCACCACAAAATCTAGATTATTTACCAAGGGGACAATTCCTAGCCCTCAGTCGGAGGAAAGAGACAGATTCATTGAGGATAGGAGAAGAAGAGCAGCTGGTCAGGGGAGGATTGAGCAAGGTAGATATCAACCACCAGAAGGGTATCCGGGACGCTCGCGAGGGGGATTCCGAGGAGAGGCAGAGGAGGCCCCGGTATATATGGACAGGATTCGGCTTCTCCCCTTAAACAGGCTATACAAAATCTACCACAGAAACAGACAAAGGAGAATTAGTAGTAGTATACAAGGGGGAAAGATGTATAGTGGACACAGGGGCTGAGATATCAATGATAAGGGAAGAAGCTGGAAATCCGACAGGAAAGAAATACATAGTAGAAGGAGCATTAGGGAATAAGGATATTAGACCAGAAGTTAGATTGGTGAGAATTACTGGCAATATCAGGAACTGATAATCTGATGGCAGGGAAAGATTTAATAAAAATAGATACTGGAAAAATAAGGATATTAAAACCAATTGATAACATGGAGGAAATAAGGAAACAGAAAGAGAAAAGTATTCTAAATGACGAAGCTTGGAAGAAGATGGAAGAAGTACTGATGGGAGCAAACCTAGCGATAGGTAAGAATGACACAGGTTTGCTTAGCCAGCAATTTCAACACACAATTCACGGGGGACAACACAGACCTCAAAAACAGTATCCTTTGCCTAGAGGAGCTAAGAGCGAGCTGGAGATAATAATCAAGGAATTGGAGCAGCAGGGGATTATTCAAGGGGTCACATATGCCTCAACAAATAGTCCACTTCAGGTAGTAAGAAACCAGATGGTACATTTAGAATGGTAACAAATTACAAAGCTTTAAATAAAGTCACAAAGAAGGACAAGAGATATTTAATAAATCCACAAGCTACCTTAGAGCAAGTCGCGGGAGAAAAACTTACTTAACTAGTATAGATTTGGCGAATGGATTCTGGAGTGTTCCATTAGACCCAGACAGCAGGGAGGAAAACAGCATTCACCTTTGGAACTAAGCATTATGTATATTGTAGACTTCCACAGGGATATGTTAATTCTCCAAATCACTTTCAGGCAATAATCAGGGAGCTGATTCAAGATGATTTGGCCTTAGTATATATCGATGATATATTAATTGGAGATGACGATCAGGACAAACATGTGGAAAGAGTGGCCAGGATCATTAAGACACTTGGTGAAGCAGGCTTTAAATAGGGCTAAGAAATGTCAAATTGGGAGAAGCGAAGTCAACTATTTGGGTTATTCAGTATCGAAGGAAGGTAGAGAGGCCAGTATTGAAATGAGGAAGAAGATAGCTGAAATTACTGGCGCCGGTTCGAAAAAAGGGGTTCAAAAAAATAATGGGAATGTTGGACTATCTAAGGCCAGTAGTGAAGGACTTCAGTCTCTATGCTAAAGCCATTTATCAAAACCTTGAAAGGGGATTTTATTTGGACCAGCGAGGCCCAGAGAGGGTTAGATCAGTTAAAAAACAGCAATTGCGATATCGGGTCTTAGTTGGGAGACAAGAAGAGGATGAACTTAAGCATTAAAATTAGACATATATAAAAATTGATATGGTATGGTACTTGCTATCTTAGCATCCGACACCTATCAAACAGCTGACAGGAAAACTGGTCGAGAGCTGAACAAAGTTTTCAAACATCGAGAAATGTCTAGCAGCTATACAAAGAGAATAGCAGAGATAGAAAACTTGTCGGGTGGTAAGAAAATTTATGTCACAACTGAGTTTTTGGAGTTAAAGGAGCTAACCAAGAGACAGATTTGCCAGCAAGGCGCGAATACAGCTCGATGGGAAGATGGGAAACCATTCTTCTAAACCCTGACTTAATGTTTGTTCATAACATTCAAAAGGGACAGAAACTTGATGAGCCAGTTAGTAAAACGGAGTTGGTGAATGCTTGGGTATTATACACTGATGGTAGTAAAGTCAAGAAGGACGAAGAACAAGCCAGATGGGCATTCATTTTAAAAAATTCAGGAAACATAGTAGTGGAGGAACAGGGAATAATCATTGGATCAGCTCAGACAGCAGAGGTAGAGGGAAGTATTGCAAGGGTTAAAGGAGTGTCACCAGCGAAAGCTGCAGGAAGTTACCGTTGTAACCGATAGCTTTTTCGTGCAGCAAGGATTGGAGAAGATTTGGAGTTTTGGAAACTAAACGGTTGGACGAACGGTAGAAATAAACTACTGGAACAGAAAGAACAGTGGGAAGAGATAGATAAAATTTTAGCCGATATGGAGATCCAGACAATTCATCAAAAAGCACACACAAAAGGAATTGGGGAACTGTGTAAGGGGAATCAGGAAGTGGATGAATTAGCCAGACTTAGGACAATAATCTTGGGGACTCTTGGGAACTCAGCAGCCGACCATCAAATGATAATTAAGCAAGTACATGAAGCCACAGGACATGGGGTCATGTTGTAGTCGCAAGGGAGTTGAAGAAGTTGGGACTTAAAATAGCCTATTGGAGACAACATTTAACTGCAGTAAGGAGAAAATGTGAGAGATGTATGGCCTGTGGAGGACAGAGAGGAAATAAAACATATGGGAGCATAAAAACTGAGAAACCAATGCAGGAATGGTCATTAGATTATGCAGGACCACTTTTTCCCAGAAGCAGCAAAGGTAATTTGTATTTTTTAGTCAAAGCTGATAGCTGCACGGGAGAAATTGACCTTAGAGCAACCAGCAAAGCAAATGGAGCCACAACCAAAAGGGTATTGGCAGAAATGATGACCTCCAGAGGTAGACCAGAATCGATCCGAATGGACAACGCGCCACACTTTAGAAACAATACTTTATTACTTTTGTGCTGACAGAGGATAACAATCAATTGGGCTGTGAAATATGCACCTGAGAGTAATGGCATGGCTGAGAGGTCTGTAAGAAAGTAAAGGATGGATCATAAAGAATCAGAATAATAAAGGCTGGGATAAAGACATTGAAAGAATAGTATTTGATCTTAATAGCAATCTTGGAACCCTCTGTCCCCAGGGACAAGGAGACCCAAGTGAATCTGGGAATTATCAAGTAGGAGACGAAGTTTGGGTGAAGTTACCAACTAAGACTGCGGGGAAAATCATTCGCGAGACTGTAAAATGTAAAGACAAGATTGTTCAGATTCTGGGTACACATACAATTGAATTAGAGAAGCATGGTGTCTGGAGCAAAAGAAATTGTGTCACGCTTGAAACACACGACCCAGTGAGCATCAGAGGAGTTTGAGATTCTTCGAATCTCACTCAGGGGTGCATGACAGAAGGAGGCTTGACTACATCAAGGATATGGAATATAAACCAGTTCAAAAGAAATGATGGCAAAAGGAATCCGGAAGTCCTGGAGAGGGCACTTCTGGGATAATCCGAATTAAAGAATAGGGCCCTCTCCACCCTTGATCTGTCATTTGCTTTTTCAGGTGGAAAAATTAATAACAACCAGGTCGCAAGAAGGAAGAGAACTACACTCCAGAGAAGAATCTGTTCGACAGGATTGGGGGGAAACTAATGATATAATTGGCTACAAATTTGAGGGAATTAAATGACAGAACCCGGAGGAAAACTTTACGGGTTAGAAAACAAATTAGATATCCAATATAATGGACAGTGAAACCCCCGGTCAGACATCTCTAACTGACATTAGTTGATGGATGATCTGTGGTCTCCATGGGGTATGTACTACGCAGTGGAATCATTAAGGTCTCGGCAGCAGATAGCAGCGACTGACGAGGACCCCAATATGATCAATGATAATAGGTTATGAATTTCAGTAGCTTGATACTACGGCGGGAAAATTGTTACCAATGCAACAAAACAATATTGCATTGAAGAGCTATAATCGTTGATAAGAAAATTTTTTTATTTTCATGTAAATTGATAGGGACTGTTGTATATATATGAGAAGGGGGGTATGTGTGTCGTTAATAACTTGATCCGCATTTTCTAAACTGTGAATGTTTAATAGAGGGTTAGTTAGTATGTAATAATTATTGTTCCAAAAGCCAAGAAGCGATGTTTCGATATTGATATTAAATTGTTAACAGTTGAAAATATGTAAAGTGTAACACACAGTCTATTGGTTAGGTAATGAATAAGGTGTTAAGATAAGATAAAAATTTTACTATGTATAGAACAATAGGGAGAATTTGTTGGGAAGAAAAAAAAAAAAGACCGGTTCAATGCGGTTTTGTAAATGCTGAAATGAAAAATATACACGTTGTCAGAAAGATGTTCTCTCATGTAAACCAGGGGTTGGCAGACTTACCTGATTCACGACAATGTTAGACATTAATGGGGAAGTTAGGAATACAAGCAGGATCAATTGAACATTTTAAATTAATAAGACTAGGGGATCAGTGGGGGGTAAAAGATATCACAATTACCACATTCCAATCAGAAATGGAAAACAAGTTGGACTGGGAACGGAAAACAAGACTCGTATTGACACTGGTCTGTGATATGCATACAAATGACAATGATCAGGGATGTAGGTTAGTACAATTGGATGGGGGGACAATAAACCAAATTATAGTAATGTTTCAAATGTCAAGACGGGGTGTTCTGGAAAATACAGAATGTGTCATTTGAAACATAGAGGTCTGCCAACATCTGATCGGGGAGAGTGCAGGGAAAGATCCCACAAGAGGTTGGTGGCAGCTGAAGCGCACAGAAACTGTGGGCAGCAATTTCAGTCTATCAGAATGGTTATTACAACCTGCAGCAGGAGAAAGGCAAAAGAAAAAAGTTTTAAAAAATCTCTTTGTGTTGTTGGAAAATTATGATGGACTGCCCCTTTAAGACCCGAAGTCCGATCCTTATCAGAGGTCCCGATCAGAACAGCTGAAAACAAAGAAAACCAGCGCGGGCTTCAGACTCCTCCTCTCTCCCCACGAGGCAAGAAGAGAGGAACAAAGACACCAGGGGAAGAACACCAGCGGCACCCGAAGCAGGAAGAAGGACAGCAGGAGCAGCAGCAGGATCGGAACGACCCCAGGAGAGGGAAGGCCCAGGAGAGAAGCGGCCCAACGGCAGACCAGACCAGAAGGAAGATGGCCCAGCAGCAGGAGCAGCAGCCAATGAAGAAAGAAGAGGAGAAAAAGAGAAACTGCACCAGGAGGATGACCAGGAGACTTGAAAGAGAAAGAGAGAGAGAGAGAGTCTGAAGGCCTCAAAACAACCAACCAGACAACATCCAAAAGTAAATAATGTTTTTAATTTAATGAAATAGAAAGAGTATGTTAATAATAAAATAATTTAACCTGAAAAAGTGGTTATTAGCTTACTTCACTCCTTAAGAACGCAGGACCCGGGACATCAATGCCATTAAGGGGTAAGTAAGTAAAATTCTTCAGTGAA
>NW_024055786.1:0-8425 GCF_902713615.1 Scyliorhinus canicula | reverse complement strand
TTTCATTTTTGAATGCACTCCCTCTGCTCTGCTGTAGATTTTCCCACAAGAAGCTGTTCCTAGTCGACTTTAACCAGATTCTGCCTTATTCTAATAAAATCTGCCTTCAGCCCCCAATCCAAAACTGTTTTTTGCAAACCATCTTTTTCCTTTTGCCCCCTCCCTTTTCCTTACCTTGTACTTGCTTGTTTAAAATTGATTTCACTCCCTTTGACGTTGCAATGGGCTCTGTGGTTTCAATGTAGCAGTGTGTCTTCTTTATCCCTTTGTACTTGCGTGTTTACATTCCATTTCTCTTCCCGTTGACTTTTGTAAGCCTTTTGATTGACAACTGAAGGCTATCTCAAAGGAGAGGTTCGCTTTGTTTTTATAGCATTTTGCAGTCCATTAACTCTGAAGTGCGTCCTCTTTTCAGCAGGTGCTCAGTGCTTTTATTTCACTGGGTTAAACATATATGGAAAATAAAAGCAGGAAGAGGACATTTGGCCCTTCAAGCCTGCTCCGCCATTCATTATGATCACGGCTGATCATCAAGTTCAATACCCTGATCCCAGCCCCCAGACGGACAGTACGGTAGCACAGTGGTTAGCACAGCTGCCTCACAATTCCAGGGACCCGGGTTCAATTCCGGCCTCGGATGACTGTCTGTGTGGAGTTTGCACTTTCTCCCCGTATCTGCATGGGTTTTCTCCAGGTGCTCCAGTTTCCTCCCACAGTCCAAAGATTTTCAGGTTCGGTGCATTGGCCATGATAAATTGCCCTTTAGTGTCCAAAAGGTTACGTGGGGTTATGGCGATAGGGTGGAGGTGTGGGCTTGAATAGGGTGCTCTTTCCAAGGGCCGGTGCAGACTCAATGGGCCGAATGGCATCCTGCACTGTGAATTCCATGATTCTATGATCTCTTTAGCCCCAAGAGCCGTATCTAATTCCTTCTTGAAATTACACAACTTTTTGGCCTCAACTACTTTCTGTGGTCGTGAATTCCACAGATTCACCACTCTCTGGGTGAAGAAATTTCTCCTCCCCATAGACCTAAAATATTTACCCCTTATCCTCAAACTATGACCCCCAACTCTGAACTCCTCCACCATCGGAAACATTCTTTTTGAATCTAACCTGTCTAATCCTGTTAGAATTTTATGTGTTTCCATGAGATCCCTTCTCAGTCTTCTAAACTCCAATGAATATAATCCTACCTGACTTCGCATCACCTCATGACACACCTGCCATCCCAGTAATCAGCCTGGTAAACCTTTGCTGCACTCCCTCCACAGCAAGAACATCCTTCCTCGGATAAGGACACCAAAACTGCACAGACTGCTCCAGGTGTGGCCTCATCAATTCCCTATACAATTGTAGTACAACATCCCTATGCCTATACTCAAATCCTCTCGCTATGAAGGCCAACATACCATTTGCCGCCTTTGCTGCCTGCTGTACCTGTGTTTACTTTCAGCAACCAATGCACGAGGCCGCCAAGGTCTTGCTGAATATCCACCTCTCTGAATTCCCTATTCAAATAATAATCTAGCTTCCTATTTTTGCTACCAAAGCGGATAACCTCACATTTATCATTATACTGCATCTGCCATGCACATGCCCACTCATACAGCCTGTCCAAATCCTGCTGAAGCATCCCTGCATCCTCCTCCGTTCCCCTCCCATCCAAATTTGCCAAGTTTGCATCATCTGCCAATTTGACGATAATATCTTTGGTTCCCTCATCCAAGCCATTAATCTATGTTAACAGTGTAGGTCCGAGCACAGATCCCTGTGGCACCCCACTAGTCCCTGGCTGCCAATCTGAAAAAGATCCATTTATTCCAACTTTTTGCTTCCAGCCTGCTAACCAGCTTTCTATCCATCTCAAGACACTACCCGCAATCCCATGCGCTTTAACATTACATAGTAATCAGCAGCGTGGGACCTTGTTGAAAGCCTTCTGAAAGTCTAAATAAACCAAATCCCCCAGTTCACCCTGGTCAACTCTACTAGTTACATCTTCAAAGAATTCTAGTAGATTTGTCGAGCATGATTACTCTTTCGTAAATTCCCAAATCCTCTTCAACTCTAAAGTGCTTCCTAGAAAGGCTGTCTGACAGCATTTTTTTTGAGACTGGATCTTTTTCAACATCCGATGGCTGAACGGCATGCTTGCACTGGAGTTAACTTTGCAGCGCAGAGACACTAAAGTGCATGGATTCCTCACTGAAGACCCTCTCATAGCCAATTTAAAAAATCTCTGGATGGCCCTGGCTGACATGTGGGTGTCACTGGTGTCACCGTGCCATGTGTTCTGCCCGCTGCTCCTGATATGCGCCAGTGTCAGGCAGGGGGTGGGGAGAGTCAGAAGAACGGGAGACAGCCCGAGTCTCCTTGGTGGAAGGCCCTGGGATAGGCTGCAGTGCTTCCTCCTCCCTCGGGGTGCTCATGGGCCCCTGAATTACTCTGTGCCATGGAGGGGCAGCTGCAGTGAGCTCCAGGTGCCTCCAGTCCTGGAGGCCCGCCATTGTCTGCACCATGGTGTTGAAGCCCTTGGTGATGGTCCTCTGTGACTGGGTCAAGCCACTGAGTGCCTTGGCAATGTCCACACCTGTCTGGGGCATGGGCGGCATGGTAGCACAGTTAGCACTGTCGCTTCAGAGCGCCAGGGTCCCAGGTTCAATTCCCGTTTGTGTCACTGTCTGTGGGGAGCCTGCACGTTCTCCCCTTGTCTGCTTGGGTTTCCTCCCACAAGTCCCGACAGACGTGCTGTTAGGTGAATTGGACATTCTGAATTCTCCCTTGGTGTACCCGAACAGGCGTCAGAGTGTGGCGGCTAGGGGATTTTCACAGTAACTTTGATGCAGAGTTAACGTAAGCCTACTTGTGACAATAATATTACATGCCCCTCTACGAATGGACATGAAGTTGGGGCCCTCAGCCATGGTCCTCAGTGAGTCCTGCCTTCTAGTTCGCCAGTCATGGTTCAGATGTTGTCGCCCACCATAGAATGATTGATCAAGAAGAGAGTATTTTAGCAGTGGGTTTGGTTAGGCAGACAGTGCAGTGGTCCCTGCAGATTAACACTTCTATTCTAACTGTGTTGTATGGAATATTTTGTATCTGATGAATTTTAAGGTTCCAATGACTTTGTTTATACAGATTACAGGCATAGAACCATTTGTTTCTTCGACCAGATCCATGTAGAAATTGTATGATAGTAACCAAACATTGAAGAATTTTAAAATTATTTTAAAATGTTTTTATTCATATCAGTTACCCCCTTTTCATTTTATTCTCCTCTCTAATTGAATTGGTTCCCATCATCGATGAAGTCTTCAATTTGAAGAGTAAGTGATCCAATGATAGATTTCCACTATTGCTTTGGGCTTGGTGTGCACTTGAGCAATGTGGGAATAGATGTTATTGCTTGGCCGCTGTAAATGTAGTCACCCAGATGCTGAGTCTGCTAGAAATTGGCTGTAGGGCTCTCTTGTGCCATCAGGAAGTTATAATGTGGAGACACCGGCGTTGGACTGGGGTGATCACAGTAAGAAGTCTTACAACAGCAGGTTAAAGTCCAACAGGTTTGTTTCAAATCACTAGCTTTCGGAGCACTGCTCCTTCCTGGGGCTTCACCCGAGGAAGGAGTAGTGCTCCGAAAGCTAGTGATTTGAAACAAACCTGTTGGACTTTAACCTGGTGTTGTAAGACTTCTTACTGTGATCAGGAAGTTAGGCAACTGTCATATTGAACTTATCACTGCTAAGTTGGACCTTGTCCTGCCCAAACCCACATCTTTTTTTTTAATAAACAATTTTATTGAGGTAGTTTTTGGCTTTATAAACAGTTACAGACATCATCAGAAAGGAAGCAAAAATGTGCAAACATCCACGTACTTTCAATCCTTCCATCGTACCGTATTGCACAAGCCCGCTCCCCTCCCACCCGTACTACCCGCCATATTTTCCCTCCTACTCTACTCTACCCCCCCCTCCCCCCACCCCCCTGCTGACGCTCACTCTCCCGCAAAGAAGTCAATAAATGGTTGCCACCTCCGGGTGAACCCCTGCACAGATCCCCTCAAGGCGAACTTAATTTTTTCCATCCCCAGGAAACTTGACATGTCCGCAAGCCACCACTCAGTCTTCGGGGCTTTGAGTCCCTCCACGCCAATAATATTCGTCGCCGGGCTATCAGGGAAGCAAAGGCCAGCACATCGGCCGCTTTCTCCCCCTGGACGCCCGGGTCTTCCGAAACCCCAAAAATTGCCACCCCTGGACTCATCACCACCCTTGTTTTTAGCACCTGGGACATGACCCCCGCAAATCCCTCCCAGTACCCCCTCAGCTCAGGGCATGCCCAAAACATGTGCACATGGTTCGCTGGTCCTCCCGCGCACCTAGCGCATTTGTCCTCTATCCCGAAAAATTTGCTCATCCGAGCCACCGTCATATGGGCCCGGTGAACGACCTTAAATTGGATCAGCCCGAGCCTTGCACATGTCGCGGTCGAGTTTACCCTACTCAGGGCCTCTGCCCACAGCCCTTCCTCCATTTCCCCGCCTAGCTCCTCCTCCCATTTAAGTTTCAGTTCCTCTGTCTGGGACCCTTCCTCCCTCATGAGCACCTTATAAATACCCGAGACTCTACCCTCCCCTTCGTCCCTCCCAGAGACTATTCTGTCTAGGATCCCCATTGGCGGGAGGCGCGGGAAAGATGGGACCTGTCTACGAACAAAGTCCCGCAGCTGTAGGTATCTAAAATCATTTCCCCTTACCAACCCAAATTTCTCCTCCAAGCTCCTCAAACTCGCGAAGCTCCCTTCCAGGAACATATCCCCCACCCTTCCCGCCCCTGCTCGCCGCCATACTCGGAACCCCCCATCCATACTGCCGGGGGCAAACCGATGGTTGTCGCAGATTGGCGCCCAGACAGACGCCCCCATCTCCCCCACATGCCTCCTCCACTGGCCCCATATCCGCAGGGTCGCCACCACTACCGGGCTGGTGGTGTACTTGGCCGGCGGCAGCGGTAGAGGAGCCGTGACCAGGGCTTCCAAACTGGAGCCCCTGCACGAAGCCGCCTCCACCCGCTCCCAAATAGACCCCGTACCCACCATCCACTTCCTTATCATAGCGATGTTGGCCGCCCAGTAATAATTGACCAGACTCGGCAACGCCAGCCCCCCCTCGCTACGGTTCCTCTCCAACATTGCCTTCTTCACCCGCGGAGACTTTCCCGCCCAGACAAAGCTCATGATCAGCCCGTTAACTCTTTTGAAGAAGGACTGTGGGATAAAGATCGGGAGGCACTGAAAAATAAACAAAAATCGAGGGAGGATTGTCATCTTTACAGTCTGCACCCTCCCTGCCAGCGACAGCGGGAGTGCATCCCATCTCCGAAACTCTCCCTTCATTTGCTCCACCACCCTGGCCAAATTTAACTTATGCAGCCTGCCCCAGTCTCGTGCCACCTGGATTCCCAAATACCGGAAATTTTCCTCAACTAACCTAAACGGTAGCCCTCTCAATCTGTTCTCCTGGCCCCTTGCCTGTACCACAAACATTTCACTCTTGACCGTATTTAATTTGTATCCTGAGAACTGGCCGAACTCCCTCAGCATTCCCAGTATAGTTCCCATCCCGGCCACTGGGTCCGACACGTACAGGAGTGTGATGATATGATCTGCATACTCGTCTGCCATTGGGCCAGAACGTCGGCTTACCATTGGCCCTGGTCGGTCATGTGCCTCTCGACCGATTGGCCGAGAGGCTGAGTTAACCACGCCTCTATCAACGAGGTATAAATGCTCAGAAGCCTGACGATCGGCCTTTTCCACTGTAGACGATCGCCAGGCTGTGTTCTAGTTAATTAAAGCCTGACATTGGTAAATCACTCGCCTCGCGTGCAATTGATGGTGCATCAATTTAATTAACTACAACTTTGAAGATGGAGTTCCGCATCAAGCCCGAATGCCTCCGCATCAGCCCGCAAACTCTGAACTCTACAGAACTCTTTAAGCTCTGGCTGACTTGCCTCGAAGGGTTCCTGGCATCTACAACCACCCCCCCCACCGGGGCACAGAAGCTGCACGTCCTCCACTCCAGCGTGGGTATTGCCGCTTACTCAATAATCGAAGACGAAACAGACTATGATGAAGCTATACGGAAGCTAAAAGGACAATTCCTCAAACCCATCAACAGGGTATTCGCTCGACATCTGCTGGCCACCAGAAAGCAGGTCCCCGGTGAGTCTCTAGACCAATACGCCCGGGCCCTCTGTGCCCTGGGGAGAGGTTGCGCCTGTGAAGCGGTGTCCGCTACAGAGCACATGGAGCTACTCGTCAGAGACGCTTACGTGGCTGGGATGCTGTCCCCCGTGATCCGCCAGCGGATGCTGGAAAGAGACGAACTCAGTTTAACGGAGACACTGACTCTCTCCGCCTCCCTGGAGGTCGCAGATCAAAGCGCGCGCACCTATGACCCTGGCCAGGCCGCCTCCTGGCACGCTTCCCACCAGCTACCCACCGCTCCCGGCCTCCCTCAGGCTTGTGCCGCGGGGCGCCCCGATAAATCCGCGGGGCCCCGCTGCTACTTTTGTGGGTACGCTAAGCACCCTCGCTCGCGCTGCCCAGCCCGCTCCGCCCTCTGTAAGAGCTGCGGGAAGAAGGGCCACTACTCCACGGTCTGCCAGGCCAAAACGCTGGCTGCAGCGCTTCTGGAAGCTGCACAGCACTCTCCCCCCCTCCCCCAGGCCTCTGCAAACGGCCTGTGTGCCTCCCTCTCTCCCCCAGGGCCGCCCCAGCTGCTACCGACTCGCGCCCCGCCGGCCGACATGCGCACCTCCCCGGCCCCTCCAGGCCTCTGCCTGCCCGCCGCGCACGTTTCTCCCCCCCCGCCCCCGGGCCCCGGCGCCCGACCGGCTCGCCTCTCCGGGCCTCCCTGGTCCCTGCCTGCCCGCAGCGGCCCTGCTTCCCTCGCTCCCGGACCCCGGCTCCCCCCACCCCCGGGCCCCGGCGCCCGACCGGCTCGCCTCTCCGGGCCCCCCGGTCCCTGCCTGCCCGCAGCGCGACTCGGCTCCCCCCCGCCCCCGGCCCCCCGCACCCGGCCCGCGCGCCTTACCTCCGCCCACAGCTGATGCACCTAGCCGGCGTCCTGGAGCCGGCTTCCGCATCCCCACAGCTGATGCACCTAGCCGGCGTCCTGGAGCCGGCTTCCGCATCCCCACAGCTGATGCACCTAGCCGGCGTCCTGGAGCCGGCTTGTGCATCCCCGCAGCTGATGCCGGTCACTCACCTCTTGGAGCCGGCCTGCGCGCCTCTCCGCTCACAGCGCCGGGAACGCTAGCTCCGCCTCCAGCGGCCACGAGGGCTTCCTGGGCGCCGCCATCTTGGGGTGCCGACCCCACGTGCGGGTCCTGGGCGCCGCCATCTTGGGGCCCCGACCCCACGTGCGGGTCCTGGGCGCCGCCATCTTGGGGAACAGACCTCACCTGGGGATCCTGGCCACCGGCTTCCACATCTGCCACGCAAGGTCCCTCCAGCATGGAATCGGACAGCGACGACGGATTTTCTCCACGGCTCGCGGCCGTTCACCCCACATATGGATCCTGGCCACCGACTTCCACATCTGCCACGCAAGGTCCCTCCAGCATGGATTCGGACAGCGACGACGGATTTTCTCCACGGCTCGCGGCCGTTCAACTCGACCAGTCTCATCCACGCACGCTCGCCAAAACGACTACGCTGATCCACCTCAACGGCCACAAGACGGACTGCCTGCTGGACTCCGGGAGCACGGAAAGCTTCGTTCACCCTGACACGGTAAGACGCTGCGCGCTCCCTGTCCATCCCGTAACACGCAAAATCGGTTTAGCCTCAGGTTCGCACTCCGTCCACATCACCGGGTGCTGCATCGCGGACCTCACGGTCCAAGGGAAGGTTTTTAAAAATTATAAATTCCTTGTCCTCCCTGACCTTTGCGCACCGGCACTCCTAGGACTGGACTTCCAGTGCAACCTGCAGAGCTTGACTTTTCAATTCGGCGGCCCTATACCCCCCCTCACTGTCTGCAGCCTCGCGTCCCTCAAAGTAGACCCTCCCTCCCTGTTTGCTAACCTCACCCCCGATTGCAAACCCGTCGCCACACGGAGCAGACGGTACAGCGCCCAGGACCGATCCTTCATCAGGTCCGAGGTCCAGAGGTTGCTGACGGAAGGGGTCATCGAGGCCAGCAACAGTCCCTGGCGAGCCCAAGTGCTGGTGGTCCGGACGGGGGAGAAAAACCGGATGGTCATCGATTATAGCCAAACCATCAATCGGTTTACGCAACTGGACGCGTATCCTCTCCCCCGTATCTCTACCATGGTAAACGAGATCGCGAGATACAAGGTCTTCTCAACTGTGGACCTTAAGTCCGCTTACCACCAGCTCCCCATCCGCG
>NW_024055785.1:73539-252004 GCF_902713615.1 Scyliorhinus canicula | reverse complement strand
GCCATCAGATACTTGCAGGGCACGAAAAACGCAGAGTATGTGGAGAGCAAAGTTCACCATACTCCGTCCCATTAATTGGTGTATAAACAAAGGAACTGTTTCTGCAAGATTTTGGGTGTGAAAATGTCCACACACACAAACACTCAGAAAAAACCCACATATGTCTTAATGTATATAATCTCAAGCGTGCAAAGGTGAACACCACATTCGGCCCTACATTGATAAACATTAATCTTGGGCCGACCCACCAATCGAACCTGTCTCGCTTTGTCCGAATGTATACCCTGAATCAGTAATCACTGCATTAGACCTTATCACGGTTTACGTTAATCTAGACACTGCATCAATAATTACGGCACTAGAATCTGTCTCACTTTATAATAATCTCGACACTCTATCAGCAATTAGTGGTCTAGAACCCTGTCTAAATTTACATTACTCTAGGCCCTATCAGAAATCACTGCACGCGCCCCTGTCTCAGTTTATATTAATCTAGAACCTGTATCAGGAATTACTGTACTAGATCCTGCTTCAGTTTATATAGAATTTAGGCTTTGTTGCATTACATTGAAACATAGAAGTATAGAAGCATAGACAATAGGTGAAGGAGTAGGCCGTTCGGCCCCTTGAACTTGCTCTTCTATTCATTATAATCATGGCTGATCGTCCAACTCAGTAAACTGTTCTCGCTTGCCCTCCATATCCTTTGATCCTTATAGCCACAAGAGCTATATATAATTCCTTCCAGCAAACATACAAAGTTTTGTCCTCAACTGTTTTGTGTGGTAGAGAATTCCACAGGCTCACCACTCCAGGCCAATAGATTTCTCCTGATCTATATCCTGAGGCTGTGACCTCGATTCTGGACTCCCCTCCATTAATTATTGCTGAACGCCCTGTCTCCGCTCTTATGAATATTTACCCTGTAACAGTAACCCCTGCATTAGAACCCTGCCCGAGTTATTGTGAATCCCGGTCTTTTCATAGAATCATGGAATTTAGACTGTGCAGAAGGAGGCCAGTCGGCCCATCGAGTCTGCACCGGCCCTCCACAACGGCACCCCATTCAGGACCAGTCCTCCACCCTATCCCCATAACCCCACCTAATCTTTCCACACTCAGGGGAAATCTTTCAGAATGGCCAATCCACCTAACCTGGACTGTGGGAGGAAATTCTCGGTTTCCACTGCACTGCACTGTCTCCACTTGTATTGATCAAGGCCCTGTTTTAGTAATTCCGGTACACCGCCGGCACTGTTTATTTAATGCCAGTTTCTGTACCTGTAAATGTTGCGCTACACTCTGTTTTAGTTATTACTGTGCGAGACAATGCCAATATTAATCGTGCAATGGGTTGGATCTAATTTATTACCGCGCTGCTCAGATCATTGTTTAAAATAAAATAGGTGCTTTCTCACTTCTCTCTAAATTAGACTCTCTCAGTGTTTGCATATTTCGATAATATACCAGTTATTAATACATTAGATCATGCTTCTGTGGCTTCTATCATTTACTCTAGTTGAACTTTTACTTGTAGTTAGACCATGTTTTTATTTATATTTTATTGCACATTGTGTTTTGTAGTATGACATTCATCCCTGCTTCAGTTGTCACTCTACCTAACCATGTAACAAATTTTATTACCTTGGGTCTTGTTCCTGGAATGATTGTACAGGGCCATGTTTCGTTTTATCTTTCCCTTAGCATTATATCTGTGTATGTAATGCTCTCTGCAGTTAACATTTGAATAAGAAGGACCATGTTTCTATACATACTACAATTCGCCCATTCTCAGTTATGACTGCATGAGACTGTGTTTACTTTTTTAACAAACAGCTGCAGTCGCATTCTGAAATGCACTGAGCAACACCACTCTCTACTTCAATTGACTCTTCTTTAATCATTATTGCATAAGACTTTGTATCTGTTAAAATTACAGTATATGCAGATTAATTAATTGATGCATGAATCCATGCTGCTGGACATGCTAGCCGTGACAATTTGCAAGCATTTGTAAAATTGAACCATGTCTCCATTTATAAGAACGTAAGAACATAAGAACTAGGAGCAGGAGTAGGCCATCTGGCCCCTCGAGCCTGCTCCGCCATTCAATGAGATCATGGCTGATCTTTTTTGGACTCAGCTCCATTTTCCGGCCCGAGCACCATAACCCTTAACCCATTTATTCTTCAAAAAACGATCTATCATTATCTTAAAAACATTTAATGAAGGAGCCTCAACTGCTTCACCGGGCAAGGAATTCCATAGATTCTCAACCCTTTGGGTGAAGAAGTTCCTCCTAAACACAGTCCTAAATCTACTTCCTCTTATTTTGAGGCCATGCACCCTAGTTCTGCTTTCACCCGCCAGTGGAAACAACCTGCCCGCATCTATCCTATCTATTCCCATCATAATTTTCTATGTTTCTATAAGATCCCCCGCATCCTTCTAAATTCCAACGAGTACAGTCCCAGTATACTCAACCTCTCCTCGTAATCCAACCCCTTCAACTCTGGATTGACCTAGTGAATCTCCTCTGCATACCCTCCAGCGCCAATTCGTCCTTTCTCAGGTAAGGAGACCAAAACTGAACACAATACTCCAGGTGTGGCCTCACTAACACATTATACAATTGAAGCATAAACTCCCTAGTCTTAAACTCCATCTCTCTAGCAATGAAGGACAAAATTTAATTTGCCTTCTTAATCACCTGTTGCACCTGTAAACCAACGTTTTGCGACTCATGCACGAGCACACCCAGGTCTCTCTGCACAGCGGCATGTTTTAATATTTTATTGTTTAAATAATAATCCCCTTTGCTATTATTCCTACCAAAATGGATAACCTCACATTTGTCAACATCGTATTCCATCTGCCAGACCCTAGCCCATTCACTTAACCTATCCAAATCCCTCTGCAGATTTCCGGTATCCTCTGCACCTTTTGCTTTACCACTCATCTTAGTGTCGTCTGCAATCTTGGACACATTGCCCATGGTCCCCCAACTCCAAATCATCTATGCAAATTGTGAACAATTGTGGGCCCAATGCTGAACCCTGAGGGACACCACTAGCTACTGATTGCCAACCAGAGAAACACCCATTAGTCCCCATTCTTTGCTTTCTATTAATTAATCAATCCTCTATCCATGCTACTACTTTACCCTTAATGCCATGCATCTTTATCTGATGCAGATCTCTTTTGTGTGGCACCTTGTCAAAGGCTTTCTGGAAATCCAGATATACCACATCCATTGGCTCGCCGTTATCTACCGCACTGGCAATGCCCTCAAAAAATTCCACTAAATTAGTTAGGAACAACTTTCTTTTTATGAACCCATGCTGCGTCTGCCCAATGGGACAATTTCCATCCAGATGCCTCGCTATTTCTTCCTTGATGATAGATTCCAGCATCTTCCCTACGACCGAAGTTCGGCTAACTGGCCTATAATTACCCGCTCCCTGACTACCTACATTTTTAAACAGTGCTGTCACGTTTGCTAATTTCCAATCCGCCGGGGCCACCCCAGAGTCTCGTCAATTTTGATAAATTATCACTAGTGCATTTGCAATTTCCCTAGCCATCTATTTTAGCACTCTGGGATGCATTCCACCAGGGCAGGAGACTTGTCTAACTTTAGCTCCATTAGCTTGCCATCACTACTTACTTAGTGATAACAATAATCTCCATGTCCTCACCTGCAATAGCCTCATTTCCATCAGTCACTGGCATGTTATTTGTGTCTTCCACTGTGAAGACCGTCCCAAAAAAACAGTTCAGTTCCTCAGCCATTTCCCCATCTCCCATTATTAAAACTCCCTTCTCATCCTCCAAAGGACCAATATTTACCTTAGCCACTCTTTTTTGTTTTATATATTTGAAGACACTTTTACTGTCTGTTTCCATATTCTGAGCAAGTTTACTCTCATAATCTATCTTACTCTTCTTTATAGCTTTTTTAGTAGCATTCCGTTGCCCCCGAAAGATTTTCCAGTCCTCTAATCTCCCACTAATCTTTGCCACTTTCTATGCCTTTTCCTTCAATTTGATACTCTCACTTATTTCCTTAGATATCCACGGTCGATTTCCCTCTTCCTGCCGTCCTTCCTTTTATACTATGTGACGTCCACTCTCTGATATTATTTTGTTACTGTTTCATTCACGGCTGAAGTCTTCTGTGTCTCACTTTGTATAACAAACGTTCCTACCCCACAGAATAGTGCATCAGATTTAGTTTCATTGATTACCGCACAATCAACATCCTGGGGGTTGTCATTGACCGGAAACTGAACTGGACAAGCCAGACGAATGCTGTGGCTGCCAGAGCAGTTCAAAGGGTAGGAATCCTGTGGCGAGTAACTCACATCCCGATTGCCCAAAGCCTGTCCATCATTTGCAAGACAAAAGTCAGAAGTGTAATGGAATACTCTCCACTTGTCTGGAGTGCAGCTTCAACAAACCTCAAGAAGCTTTACACCATCCAGGAAATATCAGTCGCTTGATTGTTGCCATCCACAAGATTTACTGTTGGAACTAATCAAGGTTTCATATTCAGCACCTACCAGACCAATGGCAACAACTACCAACAAGGACAAGAGTAGCAGATACTTTGGATTAATGCCATCTGGAGGTTCCTCTCCAAGTCTCTTACCATCTTGACTTGCAAATATATCACAGTTCCTTCACTGTGGTTGGGTGAAAATATTGGAGTTCTCTCGCTAATACGAGTATGGGTGTAACTGCATATCAGAGACTTCAGCGATTCAAGAAGGCAGCTCACCGCCACCTTCTGAATGGCAACTAGGAATGGGCCATTATTGCTGACCCAATCAATGGCCCCATGTCCCGTAAATGAATCAAACAATAAAGGGTGTCTAAAAGATAGATAGAACAGTACAGCAGAGAACAGGCCCTTCGGCCCTCGATGTTGTGCCGAGCAATGATCACCCTACTTAAACCCACGTATCCACCCTATACCCATTACCCAACAATCCCCCCATTAACCTTACACTACGGGCAATTTAGCATGGCCAATCCACCTAACCCGCACATCTTTGGACTGTGGGAGGAAACCGGAGCACCCGGAGGAAACCCACGCACACACGGGGAGGACTTGCAGACTCCACACAGACAGTGACCCAGCCGGGAATCGAACCTGGGACCCTGGAGCTGTGAAGCATTGATGCTAACCACCATGCTACCGTGAGGCCCCAATGCTACCGTGAGGCCCCGTGAGATAGATAGATAGATAGAAAAAAAGATAGAAAAAAAGAGAAAAAGAAAGAAAGAAAGATGGAATTTTATTTCAAGATACTAAATACTTTTTATTCGTTCATGGGATGTGGATGTCGCTGGCTGATCCTGCAGTTCTTATACATCCCTGAGGGCATTTATGAGTCAACGACATTGCTGTCGAGTCATCTGGAGTCATATGTAGACCAGACTAGTTGAGGGCGACAGATGTCCTTCCCTGAAGGACATCAGTGAACCAGATGGGTTTTGATTACACAGAACAATGGTTTCTTGGTCATCATTAGACGTTTAATTCCTGATCTGTCTTGATTGAAATTTCACCACCTGCCGTGATGGGAGCCCGGGTCCCCAGATCTTGACTCTGGGTCTCTGGATTACTAGTCCAGCGAAAATACCACTGCGCCAATGACTTGTGACACTCACTTTGGAAGAATACATTTTGTCGTGTTAATGACTATTAGCTGTGATGGACGTTTGTTGCAAAGGCAAATACATCTTTAAAACTACTGCCGATCTGTTCTCATCTCTGTTACAGACTACACGTATATTGATTCTCTCTCTGTCCTCTCTCAGACTTATTTCACTTACAAAAGCATAATGAATAACTATTTGATGTTGTGTGATTGGTCTGGTAATGGACGTGTAATATGTTGCTGAAAGATCGGAGTGAATCTTGTGCCATTCACTTCATCACCAGACTGAGGAACAGAAACACAGGAGCCATATTGAATTCCAAATTGCACAACACAGTCACAAACTCCATTGTGGTATGTATGATAATTCAGATTTGTGTAAATCTGTGGCAACTACCTACTGTTTCCTTTCATGGTCCGAATTGTCTTTCACACTTTTTGCTGAGTGGATTTCTGTTTCCTTTTGGTGTGGCCACTGATTGTGAGAGACAGAGTCTGAAATTGTGTATGTATGTATGTGTGTGTTTGTGTCTGTGTGTGGATATGTGTGTCTATGTGTGTGCCTGTATGTCCATAAGGGCCGGTTAGTCTGGAACACTTCATTATTCATTGTTTGCAAATGGCGTTGCCAATAATTGCAATTATTTTTCAGCACATGACGACATTTTATTGAGATTACCTTCCAGATCCTATGCTGCACTCAGTATTTACTGGTCTTGAGTGATCTATGCAGTAATGTCAAGCTGTTCATTCCATTGAAAAGGCAAACATATCTTTCAAATTACTTACATATCGGTTCACCTGGCTTTCTCTGTCTCAGGCTGCACCTAAATCAGTTGATCTCGCTTTTGTCTCTCACTCTTAACTCACTTTAACCAGCACACAGCAGCCGGGTCAGGCACCTAGTGTTTAAATCTTTTTTGTTGAAGGCACTTCAGGTCTAAAAAAATGAAGCACTAAAACTTCATCAGAGGAAAATTCTGTACCAGAAAGACACTAGCTCGTTCACTTAACCTCCTTTCTCTCCCCCCGCCTCTCACTCTCTCCCCCTCTCTCTCTATCCACCCCCCCCCCTCTTTCTCTCACACGCTCTCTTTCTGTCTAGCTCTCGCTCTCTCGCTCTCAGACATCAAGTGACTTCAAACTTTCTACTTTAGTATAACCTCTGTAACAGATTGTTGTTTTAATTTCCCTCCTTCTCTCCAGATTATTAGTATTATGACCAGTGAAGATCATCTAAGCATCTTCCGATCGGTTACTGTGCTTCTAAAAAAATAATCCACCTTTTTTAAAGGAATGGGGATGAATGTCATGCTGAAGCCGGCAGAAATCTGTGTGGGTGTTCTTGATGCTGTCAGAGTGAGTTCACCCTCACAGGCAGGAAGACTGTTCACGGTGATAACATGAAACTGACGCCTGCTGTTTCATTCTCAGGTAACACAACTTCCTGTTTCTCTGCTGCCGGTTCCAACCCGCACATCTGACTTCTGAGCAGAAAATAAATCCAGGGACCACAATCTGGTGAGAACATCTGTCAGTGCGGCCTATATCTGCCCACAGAGTCAGGGCAGAGTCACACAGGTCACATTGCGGTGACATTTACAAATGAGCCGGTTGTGATCTGTTCAAAGCTTCCATTCCAGGGCATAATTGGATGGTCAGTGGATCAGTCACTGAGTTTCCCCGGTTCTCTGAAGCCAGGAAAAGATATATTGCTCCCTTTCACTATTTTATCATTCTCCCTCTCTGAGTGCAATTTGTTTTTACTGTTTCTCAGCCTTTATCTCTCAACCCCGCTTCTCTCTTTCTAATTTCTTCGGTCAGTTTCACTCTCTCTCTCTGGATCTTTCTCCATCTTTATGTGTGTCTATTTAATAAAACTGCGAAAGAAAATCATGAAGGTTTGAATCGAGTAATTAGAGAGAAACTATTGCAACTGGCTGGAGTGTATTTAACCAGAGGACACAGATTTATTGTATTGAACAGGAGGATTGTTTTTACACAGATAGTTGTTATAAACTTGAACACAGGTCTGGAAAGTATGATGGAATCAGATTTAATAGCATCTTTGGAAAATAATCGATAAATATTAAGGTATTAAGATTTGAAGGATGAGAGGAATGGGACCAGTTGGATGGCCCATCAATAATCATTTTCCCAGCACCTTTTCTGTATCTACCCCTGTCCTTCATTGAGGCCGAATAAAATGCAATCATTGTACAGCTTTGCTCTTGTGCTATTCCTGTCTTCTGACAGTACCTGGGTGTGTGTAGATAATTCCCACAAATCTTTAACAGATTGTTGTTTACAATCCACTACTTTGGACAAAATAACAGTGAATAGCATTTGTTCAAAAAAACAACAATTATCTTTAACGTTTGTGGCACTAATTCTGCCTGCGATGAGGTTTTGGCTTTTAGTCTTTCTTGTCCCAATTTGATTATTTAAACATAAGTCGCCATAAGCTAGGGCGGCACGGTGGTGCAGTGGTTAGCACTGCTGCCCACGGCGCTGAGGACCCGAGTTCGATCCCGACCCTGGGTCACTGCCCGTGTGTAGTTTGCACATTCTCCCCGTGTCTGTGTGTGATTCACCCCCACAACCAAAATATGTGTTGGATAGGCGTATTGGCCACGCTAAATTGCCCCTTAATTGGAAAAAAATAACTGCGTGCTCTAAATTTATAAAATGAAATAGTGACCAGAAACTGCCGGAACTGACTCTTGCACATCTGTGTAAATGGAGAACTGTTGGTAAGAATGAGAAAAAACAGATGTTTTCGTTTCCCCTGACAGAGGCGCCATTATAGGGTCTGCCATAATTGTCCTCCCATTGGGTAGAAATATCCCAGGTGGGGCCAATCACACGCACCTCACTCATCAGCGTTTCCAATTCGCTTTTATCACACACATCCCTGTCACTCACCATGACACCGAAGCACAGGCTAAGGCCCTCAGTATCATTGCTTTCTGACAGTTTCACTTCCTATTAAAATCAGCCGTTCATGAGGTCCCCTGCTTCAGCATCGAAGATTATCCCCAGTCTCTGTTATTGATACACTGGAGCCGGTCTCTGTGATTATTATTATACCAGACCGCAGTCTGAACCCGGGCCCGGCAGTCTCTGTTATTGATACACTGGAGCCGGTCTCTGTGATTATTATTATACCAGACCCCAGTCTGACCCCGGGCCCGGCAGTCTCTGTTACTGATACACTGGAGCCGGTCTCTGTGATTATTATTATACCAGACCCCAGTCTGACCCGGGCCCGGCAGCCTCTGTTATTGATATACTGGAGCCTGTCTCTGTGATTATTATTATACCTGACCCCAGTCTGACCCCGGGTCCGGCAGTCTCTGTTATTGATACACTGGGGCCGGTCTCTGTGATTATTATTATACCAGACCCCAGACTGAGCCCGGGCCTGGCAGTCTCTGTTATTGGTACACTGGAGCCGGTCTCTATGATTATCATTATACCAGATTATATGTATCTATGCATTTATGTATTCGAAGCCAGTCTGACCCTGCTCAGGCCGTTGTAAATCACTCCACAAATCCAAGGAGAGCGAAGATGTTTGTTATTTTCGAAGTTGGAAGGAATGACAAACATCATTGATGTCCCAGGAGAGCGGCACGGCGTTGCAGTGGTTAGCACTATTTTCTCATGGTGTTGAGGATCCGGGTAAGATCCCGGCCCCGGGTCACTGCCTGTGTGGAGTTTGCACATTCTCACCGTGTCTGACTTAGCCCCCCTCCTCCCCCCCCCCCCCCCCTCCAATCCAATGATCTGCACAGTGTTGGATTGGCCACGCTACAGGACCTTTAATTGGAAAGAAGAAAGTGGGGGATTTAAATTCATAAAAGTATGATGTCCCACGAACCCGTCTTTCGCTGGATGGAGAGATTGTTCAGAGTTGCTCTGTCGTTCACCCTTTAGATTCTGAGGGGGGTGAGATAGGGTGCATGTCGGGAGGATGTTTTCACTCATGGGATAGTGTCTGCCCAGAGGGCAGAGACTGAGAATAAGCCGGATTTGTGGAAGGTTTTGTTCTCTGAAAGAGAATCTTGTGAATTCGTCACCCCAGGAAGCTGTGGAGACCGAGTCCTTGACCATTTTCAATGCTGGGATCGAAAGGTTTTTATTCAGGAAGTTAATAAAAGTTTACGGACTTTACGCTTGAATGTGGATTTCGTGAGTGTTCGAGGAGCCATGAATCTGAACATAGTCAATGGTGAAGCGGGCTTGAAGGGCTGAATGGCCGACTTCTGTTCTTAATTCTTATGGTCGAATAGTTCCCTCAATCCAGCTGTGTATATGAAAATAATGAAGACAAAAAACAAGAAATTTAATCTAAACTAACACCATGAGAATTGAGAATCACGGGTGAGAGTGTCACTAACATGTTAAAGCCGACAAGACCTAATACAAATATAACACACTACAGGTACCATAAATCTAAAATAAACACATAAACTGCTGGAAAGTCTCAGCAGGCCAGAAAGTGGATAGAAAATCAATTTGTTTTTCGTACATTCACATTATTTCCACCCACGGAGGAAGATGCGGGGAGGTGGAAGGATATTTTGGAGGCTGATCAATAACCTGTTTCAGTTGCACGAACACTCCTTCCATGGTCAACAGATCCTGGAGTGGAATTTGAACGCAGGTCAAACAGCTCAGCAACAGAAGTGCTGCCAGATGTGTTACGCTGGCGGTCACATTTTCAGAGAGAAATACAGTTCGTTTCAGGCCGATGAACTTGGGGCTGATATTCCGTTATTGGCATGAAACGTGAACTCTGCTCATCTCAGAATCTGCATGACATGCAGAACAATTCCAGCATTTTCGTTTATTATTACCATCACACTAACTTCATCCAGTTCATATTGGAACGGCGCTTGACTCCGTAATTAAGAATTTGGGGGGAAATCTGATATATCATGAGGCGCCGAACCATTTGCTCTGATATCAATAGGCGCTGTCTCTCTCTGTCACACAAACATGGTTACTTCATACCCAACTTTGATTGGCTGTACTTCATCATCCGACTCGGTCGATTGCAGGTTGCAATTTTGAAAAATGCACCAATCACTGTACTGTGTGCATTTAAAGTCAGTATGCAATAAGGGTGGACACAAAGACGCTATCTACGTGATGGTTAAACTAATAGTCTAACTGCCATTCAGGTTTTAATGCTCTGATTCTCTGTTATTAGTGCAATTATTATTAACATGCTTGTTAGATGAATTGGACATCCCGAATTCTCCCTCAGTGTACCCGAACAGGCGCCGTACTGTGACGACCAGGGGATTTTAACAATAACTTCATTGCCGTGTTAATGTCAGCCTACTTATCATAATAGTAACAATTATTATTATTATTTCTGGAAACGGTGTCCCTGTCGATTCTAAGAGCCTGTTTCCTGTATTGTTATTTTGACCTATTCCAATCATCATTGTACGAAGTATTTTTACGATTATAACAACACAAAGACAGACTTATTCCAATTTAGATCAGGTGCTGTCTTTCATATGCCTACGTAATCCATGTATCAATTTTTATTGCTCTCTTGACAAATTCGTGTGATCACTACTTTAGCATATATCTCTGTCTATATTGGGCCAGGCCCTGTCTCTGTTATTACTGCACTGTATTTTTTAATTCATTGATGGGAGGGGACGTGGCTGGTTAGGTCAACATTGCTTTCCGAACTCTAGTTGCCCTTCAGAATGTGAGTTGCCTTCTTAAATCGCGGCAGTTCCTAAGGTATAGGTACCACAGAGCTGTTCGGGAGAGAAATCCAGCATTGTGACCCTGCGAAAGTGAAGGAACGACGATATATTTCCAAGTCAGGATGGTGAGTGGTTTGAAGGGGAGCCTCTAGGAAAAGGTGATCCCAGGTGTCTGCTGCTTTTGTCCTTCCAGAAGGTACTGTTCGTGTGTTTGGAAGGTGGTGCCTAAGGAACCTTGTTGAGTTGTTCTAATGCATCTTTTAGGTGGAACAGAAAGATGTTACTATTCGTCGGTACGTAGGGATTTAATGTTTTTGGAAGGGTTAGCAATCAAGCGGACTGCTCTCCCCTGGATGGTGTCTAGCTTCTCGAGTGTTGTTGGAGCTGCACTCATCCAGACAAGTGGAGAGTATTCCATTACACTCCTGACTTATGCCCTGTAGATGGTGGACAGGCTTTGGGGAGTAAGGAAGTGAGTTGTTTGCGGCAGGATTCCTCGCTTTTCACCTGTTCAGTTCGCAACAGTATTTATATGGCTAATTCAGCGAGTTCACCAGTTCAGTTTCCGATCAACGGCTGCCCCTGGATGTTAATACTCGGATTCCGTTGTAATGCCATTGAATGTCAAGGGGAGATGGCTCTATCTTCTTTTGTGAGATCGGGCCACTGCCTGCACGCCACTTGTTAGCCCAAGCCTGAATATAGTACAGATCTTGTTGCATTCTGACATGGATTGCATCTAATGAGTGACTCATTAGATGCAATCCATGTCAGAATGCAACAAGATCTGTGACAAACGGTGTTGAACATTGCGCAGTCACCAGGGAACATCCTCACTTTTGTCCTTGTGATGGACAATAGGCCATTCATGAAGCAGCTGGATATGGTTGGGCCCAGACCACTACCCTGAGGAACGTGGCAGCTTCAGGTAAAGCAATAACTGTACCAATGCCTCAGGCAATACAAACAGGAGCTAGTCCTGGTTAGTATCAGTTAAGTCTACTGAAGTAACAATTCAAAAATGGACATTATAATAACCGATTGCATGCTATCGTAACCTCCTCAATACAGTGTAATATAAAATGGGCCTTAGTTTATCATGTTAACAGCTGAGATTGACCACAGTAACAACTAAGAACTGCTGTCATAAAATCAGGAACCTGACCTAACCTAATATAAGAGACAGTATCCAGGGTCCTTGGCAGTCACAATTGAGAAATTCTCTGCTTCATGTAATGTCAGCAATCACGGTGTCACTGCCATCAACTGGCCAAACCTTGCTATTGCAGTTATTGACTTTAAAAATATATTTCACCAGACGTGGGCCTCACAGGCAAGGCTAGCGTTTGTTCACCATGTTACCTGGTAAGTTACAGGGCCATTCTATTTGCATTTTTCAAGCACACTGTCAGCTGCAGCAGGATTTGAACACGGCCTCAGTGACTGAGGCTGGGCATCTCAATTACTGGCCCAGTGACATGCTAGCTAATCCACTGCCGTTCCCATTAAACATAGTCAGAGGGTGTTTTAAGTAGAGAAAAAGGCCGTTTGGACCGACATATATGCGTCGGCCCTCTAATGATGCAATTTGCGGAATGCCATTATTTTCCCCGTACTCCAGCATTGTTTTTCATTTTGAGATTATAATCTAATTCTGCTTTGAAAGCATCAATAAACCCTACCACCACCACACAAATAGACAGTCCGGTCCACATCCTAACCATTCACTGGTTGAAACTGTTTGTCCTCATGTCTCCATGCTTATTTCTCCAATTCCTTCAATCTGTGACCTCAGGTACTCGGCCCTCTCACCAGTGGGATAGGTTCCTCCATATCTACTCTGTCTAGAGCCCTCATGATTTTGAATATCTCCGTCAGATCACTTCGTAACCTAATGGTCAAGGGGAATAGTCGCAACTTGTCCAATCTATCTTCGTAGATTAAGTTGCTCATCTCTGGAGCCATTCCCGTGAGCATTTTCTGCACCCACCCTAATGACTCACATTCTCCCCGAAGTGTGATACCCACAATGCTTCAGTTCAGTAGGTTCAGGATTTAATACAAGTTTAACGTAATGTTCTTACCTCTGTAGTTTATATACCCATTGATAATTCCCATTAATTGTTTTAATGACCGGTCTTATAATTGTCCTACCCTCATCAGTAATTTATCAACACATACATACAGGTCTCTCTGATAAACTGGAAACTGGAAAAATACATCCCTGGATTACTATCTAACACATTACCACACTGACAACCTTAGGGAATTCCATTTTAGAAAGCTCACTCTGAAACGTCCAAGGATTCTGATAGTGTCTCTGATGGCATTTCTCTTTTGTGTTTCTATGGCTGTGTTAATCTGGTTCCTTATCTACTTTAGTGGTTGTCTGTGCGTCTGTTTGAGAGATCAGTTTGGGGATCTATAACTGTGTTTATTTATCAGCATGTCTACGTTTCTGTTGATTTTGTGCTGTAAACGAGGCTCCTGCTGAACACGGGAGGTGGACCTATTCACTTACTTTCATCGTTGACAAATCAGACTCATCTGTAATCGAAAATCATGTCAACACTTGTTGGAATTTATTTCAGTGTCTGTGCATGTCTGTATGGATGTTTTACGTCCATGTCTTTGCACGTGGCCTTGTGTGTTTCCAATGGGCGGTTGTTCTGTCCACTGGAGGGCGCTCTCTGATCACTTATCAAACATCACCGACCAGTTCCAGAGGAAGCGACTGTTTTAAGACGTGAAAGTGGGCGGAGCGAAGAAATCGGATTCGAACTCATAACATCTCCAGAACTTTTTCATCTTCTCCAATTGCAGCTCTGATACAGTCAGTGAAAACTGTCTCTGTTTCTGGAGTTCAGACACGAACCATGGGGCTGTCACGCTGCCTGTCTCTGGTTATTGTCCTGACCACAGGTTTGTTATATTGAACCGCTGTTCGAAATCCCCCAATTCCCAAATGTATTCTTCTTTCCATGTCCTGGTACTCCTCCTCCTGACGTTCCTCCTTCTAACCCGCTTTGTGTCTGTTGTTTATTTTCAGGGATGAGTATGGGAGACTCAGTGTCTCAGGAAGAACAACGAGTCGATGCAGAAGTGGGTGAAGATTCAGCCATACCCTGCAGTTACTCGGTATCGAGTTCAGCTACAAGCTATTACCTCTTCTGGTATCGCCAGTATCCACACCGAGCTCCCCAGTATCTGCTCAGAACCGACAGATATGGGTTTAACGAGACGGCTCCCGGCTTTGAACACTTCAGCGGGAATCTCAACCCGACACAAAGCACTTTTCACTTGTCTGTGACAGATTTGATGATGACAGACAGCGCCGTGTATTACTGCGCGCTGAGACCCACAGTGGATGAGGGGCCGGCGGGGCTCATACAAAAAGTGGAGCAGGTCGACAATCAAGGGCTCGGTATCAGAAATTCCCATAGACAATGTTCAGATAATGAACACCATTTGAATGGTTCTCTACCCCCCCCCCCCTCCCCCCCTGAGTTCAATGATTGTCGCTGTTGGAAAATGTATCATGTTTCTAACTCCAGGATCAGATTCCATAATTTTCCGACCTCATTCGCACAAACCTGCAAGTCTCCCGGGTGAACAACTGAATATATCTGTAACTTTAAACGTTCTAGATCAGATGACAACAGATCAGGCGGCACCTCTTAAAAGTGATCTAATTTCAGAGATGTCACATTCTAAATTCCCTAGGGCAGAAATAAATACTAACTGAAATCAGTACTTTACCGGTGCAAGAGACCCCAGTGGAAATGCATCTTGGTGTGGAATTGGGTGACTGTTTATCCCGGGAACCTTTAAATCAATAATTATGCATTATATTCCATGCACTGGATGGCACTTGACTGATTATAAGATATTTATTTAACCTTTCACCATAATTAGAGTAAAATATCTACGTCAGGAAGGTTGTAAACACTGAGATCGAAGCAAAACGATTTAAACGGAGAAAGAAGCAGAATGGCTGACAATGTGACGTAGAGAAAGTGAGGAAGAAAGACCAAAACACACAGTCAGGGCTGGAATGTGATTGGAGAGAACCAGCCGCAATCATTCCCCAGCTGACAGTGATTGGTCCACAGCTGACGTCAGAGCTGAGAGACCGGCCAATCGCAGCACTGAGAGACGCCTCTCAGTTTCATAGGAATTGATATTAGGCTCGACGCAGCAACATATTTGAAACAGTGCCGCTGTTTACTGTCCCGTCAAGAACCATGTGCTCCCTGTGTGCTTTACTGATAATAATGGTCTTGCTGTCCGGTGAGTCTGAGCTCAAATCCTCAGTCTATGTTTCATGGGTTTTATTTACTCCCAGATTTCTGACATATTGTATATGTTGTTACAGGAACCAATGGCCAAGATTCAGTTTCCCAGGACCCACCTGAATTACCGGTTCAGGAAGGACAGACGGCAACATTGAACTGCAGTTACAAAGCAGATGTCACTGGCAAGACTCTCTTCTGGTACATCCAGTATTCCGGCGAAGCTCCGAGATATCTACTGAAGAAATATAGCACGGGGACTGGAGAAAGGTCTTCCGATTTCCCAGGCCGGTTTTCTGCTGATTTGGACAAGAATAGGAAAACAGTTCCTTTAAATATCACCAGGGTCGGTGTCTCTGACTCTGCCGTGTATCTTTGTGCTCTGAGCCCCACACTGTTACACAGACACAGTCAGCTCGTACAAAAACCGGCAAGGCACTCCCACCTCCTCACACTGAATCCGATCTGAGACCTGAACCCCGATAAAGAACCAACATTTGATTTAATGCCTGTTAGGAACTTAGTTTTTTTTATAATAAATTTAGTGTACCCAATTATTTTTTTTTCAATTGAGGGGCAATTTAGCGTGGCCAATCCACCTAGCCTGCACATCTTTGGATTGTGGGGGTGAAACCCACGCAAACACGGGGAGAATGTGCAAACTCCACATTGCGAATGTGATAACCACTACACTACAGAAACAGCTGGCAGCGCAGACTCCAACGGACCTGTGTTTCCTTCAACTCAACTGCCTTGTTCCAGCTTCGCATGGTTCGGCTGAGAGGCCATGTCACTTCGCACAAGAACACGTCTATTTCTTTAAAACAGATGTCTAAACTTACAAGCCAATAGAAGAAGCTATATTGAACTGAAGAATTTGTTCAGCAAATCTCTAACGGCGAAATGCTCTCTTCTATTATTAATGCAGCATTCTGAAATCCTACAGAAAAAAGCAACCGACCTTACACAATATTTGTTTCGTTATTCAATGCTTGAGTTGAGTTTTAGAACTGACAATTATGTGTTTCTTATATTTGACCTCTTTGCGTTTTGGTGTGTAAAATGTTGCAGCCTAAATACCGTTCATGTATAAGAAAGGAGGGGTAATTCTAAATCAACATTAAGCCTGGATTCCCACACTGGCTTTTCCTGTTTCTCCATCAGGAAAACCGATTTTTCTTTCCCAAAGCTGGTTCAGTTAAGTCTCTGGCATTTCCTCTAAGTCAGTTACAGTATCGTTTGTGTCTGTCCTTTTGAGTACACATTACTTTCAGACATCCTTCAATCTGGCCTGTTGCATTTGCTGATCCCAATGCCATCTACTCTGCATTGGAGAGACTAAATGCCGACCGGGTGACCACTTTGCAAAACACCTTCGCTCCATCGACAAGCTGGTGGCAGACTCTCCTGTCGCTTGGTATTTGAACTCACTCTCCTGCTCTCATGTCCACATGTCCGATCTTGGCCTGCAGCAATGTTCCCATGTAGCTCAGCACAACGCCGAGGAACAGCACCCCATCCCCCGAATAGGCACGGTACAGCCTTGCGGATTTTACAGTAGGCTCAACAACTTCGCACCGTGAAATCACTCATCCCACTTCACCACATGTTTATTTCCATCAACTTATTTTCATTGCTTCCATTGATATGTCTTCCTCTCCCATTGTCTCCCCCTCCCCATTCCCCTAGCCAATCGCATCCCTCTTGGGAAATCCGCCCCTTGTTCCTCGTTGTCATCTGCCATTAACACATTCTAATCTTCTAATCGCCTCTGTCAGCACAGTTCTTAACACTGATTAGAAACATTTACATTCCCTTTTTCTTTCGACCCAACACTTTTTTGTTATTCTCCACCCATCGCTGGCCGTCTGTCGAGGCCCAATGCTTCACGCTCCCCTCTCCCCCCACCCACCCCCCACATCCCCCACACACCCCCCACATCCCCCACACACTCCGCCAGTCTACACCTGACCAAAGATCCAGTTGTCCAGCTTCGACAAAGAGTCACCCAGACTCGAAACGGCACTTGCTATCTCTCTCCACAGAGCCTGTCAGACCTGCTGAGACTGTCCTGTGTTTTCTGTTTTTCTTTCCCATTGACGCATAAGCAGTAAGTTGCTTTTATCGTACATTTAGACATGTTTGAAATGGTGATTAAATATGTTCATCTGCATCTGTAAACCCAAAAAATTCTGTGGTGGATGAACAAACTGCTAATATCCGAATCGTGGCAAAATAGGGAAGGCTTTTCTTCCCCTGGCGTCTTGAATATTCCGTATTTCTGACTTTGTTGCAGGAATTTTAATATCTCATGAGAGACCAAATCTCATGTTCCTCGAACGTGCGAGATTGAGGAAGAAAGGTATTTTGTGCAAACATTCGTCACACAAAATGTTTCTGCACGGTTTCGAACTGGGGACTTTTCGCGTGTTAGGCGAATGTGATAACCACTTCACTACAGAAACTGCTAGGAACATCACAATCAGTGGCCCTGTGCAATGTTGAACCTCAATGTACTGTTGCAGCTTCTAACGGTTCCGCTGAGAGGCCATGTAACTTATTGGAAGGAGCTGTTTCTTTAAAACTGATGTCTCAACTTATTAAAGGATCAGATATTGAACTTTGCTGAACTGGAGATAAGTTATGTTTTGCTTGAAGTTAAATTGAGAGGGCAGGGCTTTCATAAGTAACCACAGCTGAAACGAGAATTAATGATGCCCTGCTCACTTTGCTCTGCATCAGGAACCAGCTGTCCAACCCACTGAACTAAAGGGGAGGCCAAAACTAGGAGCTGCGAGGGAGCCAAGAGTCGAACCTGGAATCTCCTGATTTGCATCCATTGCGCCACTGGTCACAGCGGTTAAAGGCTTTTGCTATTCCTCGATGATGCAGATCAGTTACGAGATTGAGGTAATATTTAGCGATAGACTAAACTGGAGACACCAGATGTTTCTGCCCGGTTTCGAACCGGGGACCATTCGCGTGTAAAGCGAATGTGACAACCACTACACCACAGAAACAACTGGCAACGCAGACGCCAACGGACCTGTGTCACCTTCAACTCAACTGCCTTGTTGCAGCTTCGCATGGTTCGGCTGAGAGGCCATGTCACTTCTCACAAGAACACGTCTATTTCTTTAAAACAGATGTCTAAACTTACAAGCCAGTAGAAGAACCTATATTGAACTGAAGAATTTGTTCAGCAAACCTCTAACGGCGAAATGCTCTCTTCTATTATTAATGCAGCATTCTGAAATCCTACAGAAAAAAGCAACCGACTTTACACAATATTTGTTTCGTTATTCAGTGCTTGAGTTGAGTTTAAGAATTGACAATTATGTGTTTCTTATATTTGACCTCTTTGTGTTTTGGTGTGTAAAATGCTGCAGCCTAAATACCGTTCATGTATAAGAAAGGAGGGGTAATTCGAAATCAACATTGAGCCTGGATTCCCACACTGGCTTTTCCTGTTTCTCCATCAGGAAAACCGTTTTTTCTTTCCCAAAGCTGGTTCAGTTAAGTCTCTGGCATTTCCTCTAAGTCAGTTACAGTATCGTTTGTGTCTGTTCTTTTGAGCTCACATTACTATAAGACATCCTTCAATCTGGCCTGTTGCATTTGCTGATCCCAATGCCATCTTCTCTGCATTGGAGAGACTAAATGCTGACTGGGTGACCACTTTGCAAAACACCTTCGCTCCATCGACAAACTGGTGGCAGACTCTCCTGTCGCTTGCTATTTGAACTCACTGTCCTGCTCTCATGTCCATATGTCCGATCTTGGCCCGCTGCAATGTTCCCATGTAGCTCAGCACAACGCCGAGGAAGAGCACCCCATCCTCCGAATAGGCACGGTACAGCCTTGCGGATTTTACAATAGGCTCAACAACTTCGCACCGTGAAATCACTCTTCCCACTTCACCACATGTTTATTTCCATCAACTTATTTTCATTGCTTCCATTGATATGTCTTCCTCTCCCATTGTCTCCCCCTCCCCATTCCCCTAGCCAATCGCATCCCTCTTGGGAAATCCGCCCCTTGTTCCTCATTTTCATCTGCCATTAAGACATTCTAATCTTCTAATCGCCTCTGTCAGCACAGTTCTTAACACAGATTAGAAACATTTTTATTCCCTTTTTCTTTCGACCCAACATATTTTTGTTATTCTCCACCCATGGCTGGCCGTCTGTCGAGGCCCAATGCTTCACGCTCCCCTCTCCCCCCACCCGCCCCCGAGACACACTCCGCCAGTCTACACCTGACCAAAGATCCAGTTGTCCAGCTTCGACAAAGAGTCACCCAGACTCGAAACGACAATTGCCATCTCTCTCCACAGAGGCTGTCAGACCTGATGAGACTGTCCTGTGTTTTCTGTTTTTCTTTCCCATTGACGCATAAGCAGTAAGTTGCTTTTTTCGTACATTTAGACACGTTTGAAATGGTGATTAAATATGTTCATCTGCATTTGCAAACCCAAAAGATTCTGTGGTGGATGAAAAAACTGCTAATATCCGAGTCGTGGCAAAATAGGGAAGGCTTTTCTTCCCCTGGCGTCTTGAATATTCCGTATTTCTGACTTTGTTGCAGGAATTTTAATATCTGATGAGAGGCCAACTCTCATGTTCCTCGAACGTGCGAGATTGAGGAAGAACGGTATTTTGTGCAAACATTCGTCACACAAAATGAGAAGCACGCGATGTTTCTGCCCGGTTTCGAAGAAAGGAGGGGTAATTGTAAATCAACTTTGAGCCTGGATTCCCACACTGGCTTTTCCTGTTTCTCCATCAGGAAGACCGTTTTTTCTTTCCCAATGCTGGTTCAGTTAAGTCTCTGGCATTTCCTCTAAGTCAGTTACAGTATCGTTTGTGTCTGTCCTTTTGAGTACACATAACTTTCAGACATCCTTCAATCTGGCCTGTTGCATTTGCTGGTCCCAATGCCATCTACTCTGCATTGGAGAGACTAAATGCCGACTGGGTGACCACTTTGCAAAACACCTTCGCTCAATCGACAAACTGGTGGCAGACTCCCCTGTCGCTTGCTATTTCAACTCACTGTCCTGCTCTCATGTCCACATGTCCGATCTTGGCTTGCTGCAATGTTCCCATGTAGCTCAGCACAACGCCGAGGAACAGCCCCCATCCTCTGAATAGGCACGTGTGAGAAACGTTTGCACAATTATTGGGCACAAAATAATTCTGTTTCCTGAATGCTGCCGGAATCTCGTGTGTTCCAGGACTATGAGATTTCGTCGAACATGAGCCACTACACTGAATTGAACGTTAAGGCCCAAGCACTGAATTTTCGGCAGGCAATGAGAGGTGAAGAATGTTCATATCTTGGCACAGCTCGGATATTAGCAACTTGTTCATCCACAACAGAATTTCAGCGATTTACAAATGAACACATTTAATTACCATCTCAAACATGTCTAAATGTATGACAAATGCAACTTACTGCGGATGCTTCAAAACGGAAACAAAAACAGAAAATACTGGATAATCTCAGCAGGTCTGACAGCCTCTGGGGAGCGAAATGGCAGCTGTCGTTTCCAGTCAAGTGGACTCTTTGTCAAACCTGGAGAACTGGAACTGGAGGTTCACACGGTGGGGGGTGGGGGTTGGGGGTGGTGGAGTGCTGTGTTGGGCCTCGATAGAGGGCTAGCAATAGGTGGGAAATGACGAAAATGTCTCGGGCAGAAAGAAAAAGGGAATGTAAATGAGGCTAATCAAGGCTATGAAACGTGCTGCTGGCGCATCAAGCGGTCAGAATGTGTTAATGGCAGAACAAAGGTCAGCAGTGCATCAGAGAACAATTACAAACAGGGATCAGATTGCTGAAGTAGGATGGTATGAGCTGGGGGGAGGTGGGCAATGCTGAGGGTAAAACATATCAATGGAAGGGATGATAAGTTGATGGAAAAAACATGTGGTGGAGGGGAAAGTGAGAGTTCACAGTCTGAATGTGTTGAACTGATAAAATGAAAGGGACAAAGAGCTGTCTGAGTCCACCAGAATTAGTCAATAGAAATGTGAATGCCCACACATAGACAAGCTTCTCGGGAACGTATTGGTTCCCTGCAGTTTGAGCTCAGCTTCTCAAAGCAAACCCAATGTGAATGAATCCCGCTGTCTCCGCCGCAAAGAAAGGAAGAAAATATGCGGTTTGACCAACGGAAAATCAATCTAACATCTGCGGAGAACGCCAAAAGTAATGCAACATCTCAGTAAGTCAGACGGCATTTGTCGACAGGACAACAAAGTTCGACTTTCACCATCACCTTTCATAAAAACCCGGACAGGTTAGAAATCAGAAGGGGGTTCAGTGCAGTTAGATTGCGAATGTACAGACCGGACCATGTACCACATGCTATGGTATCAGCAAAACCCGGCACAGCCGCCGAGATTGGTCATCATTAACATATTGACGATGAAGAAAGAGGAGATCTCAGGACGATATCTGGCGGCTGCCAACAAGTCTAAAAAGAATGGTTACCTCAATATAAACGCGCTCAGTGTGGAGGACGGGGCGGTCTATTACTGTGCAATGAGCACAGTGTCACAAAGCAGCTACAACCACGTATGAAAGCCTCAGAGAGTATTTTCAATTCCAGTAAATTTGCGTTCCTGCCCTTGTACCGGAGGATGGTTTGATCTGGATTCAGAAAAATATTCAGGTCTATTTCTCCACAATTGCATTGCCGTCTCTGTCCTTGTATAGGTCTGATGTGGAGATGCCGGCGTTGGACTGGGGTGAGCACAGTAAGAAGTCTTACAACACCAGGTTAAAGTCCAACAGGTTTGTTTCAAACACGAGCTTTCGGAGCACGGCTCCTTCTTCAGGTGAAGAAGGAGCCGTGCTCCGAAAGCTCGTGTTTGAAACAAACCTGTTGGACTTTAACCTGGTGTTGTAAGACTTCTTACTTGTATAGGTCAATAGAGGAGCCGTTTCGGATTCGTGAGATTAATCAGCATGTCGCGATGGACAGTAAATTTAAACTTGGAATATCCACTTCCCAGCAGAAGTAATGAAAGTTCTCAGATGTGGGGATAATAAAATCTTCCAGGACCGTTAACTTAGGTCGACCTTATGCCAATGAGTCTGAGCCCCTAGTAGTCTTCAGCGGAACATCGACTTTCTGATCGAAAATACATCAAATCTATGTTGACACTTCCTGCTTTCTGTTATGGAGGTTCCCAGATCAGGGACCCGTTTCAACGAAAGTGTGGTGCTGTCCAAGTGAGTTCTGTAAAATCCACGGGCCTGTGATGATTCCACGTCTCACAAATGTCCATGCCCGCGGGACCATGTGTACGGTCCATTCCGATATTTTCCGCACTGCCTCAGGGGACCAATATTACCAGCATTTTCATTCGGTCCCTGGCAATCAGAGGATTGGCCGTCACTGTTGCAATGCACAGAGTTGCGATCCTGTTGTCGTCTCCGTGGCGCAATCGGTTAGCGCATTCGGCTGTTAACCGAAAGGTGGTTCGATCCCACCCAGAGACGAATTGTTGTTCCACTCCTGGATGATATGTTTTTAGGGGCTGTTTCGGACAGGGCTAAATCGCTGGCTTTGAAAGCAGGCCAGCAGCACGGTTTGATTCCCGTAACAGCCTCCCCGAACAGGCGCCGGAATGTGGCGACTAGGGGATTTTCAGAGTAATTTCATTTGAAGCCTACTCGTGACAATAAGCGATTTTCCTGTTCTGATAACACGTACCGTGCACCGGCTGCGGCATGGAGTTGCCTCTATCGCTGAAATATCCTTCACAGCGCCGAGCTGGGGAATAGCTCAATGATGCTGTGTCTCCCTCGATAACTCAGGAGATTGTGACGAATCCTCACGGACCTGCTAACAGACGAATGTTGAGCAGGAGTTGGCTATTCATCCCCTTGAGCCTTCTCCAACATTCAATAAGTTCGTGACAGATGCGAACGTGACCTCAGATTCACATTTCACCTACCCCGGATAACCTTTGATTACCTTTTCAATTGAGAATCCAACCACATCGGTCTTAAAATCTTCAATGGGCATATCTCAGCGGTCTCTGGAGAAGAATCCCTCAGAAAAAAAGCCCAACGATCTACATAACCGGGCCGGGTCGAGCAGTATCTCTGGCCATGATGTGGAGATGCCGGCGCTGGACTGGGGTGAGCACAGTAAGAAGTCTTACAACACCAGGTTAAATGATTCTGTTTTGTGATTCACCTGAGGAAGGAGCTGCCCTCTGAAAGCTCGTGTTTGAAACAAACCTGTTGGACTTTAACCTGGTGTTGTAAGACGTCTTACTGTATCTCTGGCAGCAGCGCATCCCTTCCCGATGAACTTAATGCATTCTATGCTCGGTTTGAGCAGGTAACCAACAATCCGCTGTCGAGTGCCCCAGCAGCCCTTAATTCACCCATACCCACCATCACAGTTTCCAAAGTGAACCCACGGACGGCGACGGGCCCGGATGGGATCCCTGGTCGTGCACTCAGAGCCTGCGCATACCAGCTGGCAGAGGTATTCACAGACATCTTTAACCTATCCCTTTAACCTAGTGTAGGTTAGATGGCCTTTAGATTTTTTCCATGTCGGTGCAACATCGAGGGCCGAAGGGCCTGTACTGCGTTGTATCGTTCTATGTTCTATGTTCTACTCCACTCCGAGGTCCCCACCTGCTTCAAGAAGACCACCATCATACCGGTACCAAAGAAGAACGAGGCAACATGCCTCAATGACTACCCTCCGGTGGCCCTGACATCAGTTGTAATGAAGTGCTTCCAGAGGCTGATCATGAAGCGCATCACCTCCATACTCCTAGAGCGCCTTGACCCACTTCAATTCGCATACCGTCACAACCGGTCAACATCAGACGGCATTTCCCTGGCCCTACACTCATCCCTAGAGCATCTCGAAAACAAGGACACCTACATCAGACTCCTATTTATTGACTACAGCTCCGCCTTCAACACCATAATCCCAAAAATCGCGGGTTCGGATCCCGCCCGTCCCTCGGTGCTGATCCATTCAAAGTCCTCTGTAACGTTTCATTGTCTCGCAAACACTTGCAGCATGAAATATCATTCACCTATTTTCTTCATAGGACATTTCACCTTCAGCTAATGAATATAATTCGGGACAACCTGCTCTCTGAAAAAAGCGATGTTCAGAGCAGTTCCCCTTTTGTACCTTCTTCGTCAGAACCAAAATAAAGAAAACTAGTCTGTTGAGCCCTGCTATTATTCTGAGTTCTAACCTCCGCATGTCCACCAAAGTCTTGGCATTCTTTCGACTTCGTCCTAAGGTGTGAACCGAGGACTCCAGGGATGATTTGCACAGATTAAGCATCATTTTTTGATTAGAAACACCTATAGTGACAAAGATAGTGTATAAAGAGATGGAATTTAGATTTACTGTCCAGGTTTCCCGCCCTGATATGCATTTCAGTCAACACTGAATCCACTGAACAGCCGAATTCTAACACGGAGTAAACCGAATCCGGCAGCAGAGGGCGCCAAATTCAAGCACTGGCGTCAGAAACTCACCTGATGGTGTCGGCCAAGCCGATAGGATGGGAGGCGAGTGATGTCACAATAGACCCTCTCCCTGCACTGCACGAAGTTCCCTCTCTCCTACACAATTCCTGACTCAGTCCAGTCCAGTTCACTGGGAGAGATTCAGTCAGACATGGTTGCGATAATACTGGCGGCGCTTTGGCACAGTAAGTAGTTATAGTGTTAATTAAAACAGATTAGCATATTTAGAACAGTACAGGCCCTTCGGCCCTCGATGTTGTGCCGAGCAATGATCACCCTACTCAAACTCACGTATCCACCCTATACCAGTAACCCAACAACTCCCCCTTAACCTTACTTTTTAGGACACTACGGGCAATTTAGCATGGCCAATCCACCTAACCCGCACATCTTTGGACTGTGGGAGGAAACCGGAGCACCCGGAGGAAACCCACGCACACACGGGGAGGACGTGCAGACTCCGCACAGACAGTGACCCAGCCGGGAATCGAACCTGGGACTCTGGAGCTGTGAAGCATTGATGCTAACCACTATGCTACCGTGCTGCCCTATTAATACACATCGGCTAGAGTATAATTAACGATCGGGAATGTCTATGAAGTGCCTGCATCAGAGGTCCCAGAAAATGCCGCAGATACAAGCAAATTTGTATCAACTCTGTTTAAACTCAGGGCGGCACGGTGGCGCAATGGTTGGCACTGCTGCCTCATTGCACTGAGGACACGGGTTCGATCCCGGTCCCAGATCACTGTCCGTGTGGTGTTTGAACATTCTCACTCCCACACCTTAGATGTACAGGCTCAGTGGAATGGCCACGCTAAAAAGCACCTCTTAATTGAACAAACTTAAACTTTATAAAGGAACAACAATCTGTTCATTTCAGTCCTTCACTTTCGCAGGCCGGCAATGTTCAATCCAGTAGCTCAGTCACCAGTGACAATAACAGTCTCAGAAGGGGCTTCGGTGAAGTTAAATTGCCAATATAAAGGCCCCAACATGTACAAAATGCAATGATATCAGGAGAAACCGGCACAGCCACCGAGATGGATTATCACCAACAACTCAGCAATGAAGAAAGATGTGGGTTCAGGACGATATCTGGCGTTTGCTGACAAATCTAAACAGAACGGTTACCTCAGTCTAAGCACATTCGATGTGGAGGATGGGGAGGTCTATTACTGCTCACTGAGAAACAGCGTTCGAGAAAACCTAAAGCCCCGTACACAACCCTGAGTGAGTGTTTACAGCATCACTGAGGTTCCTTTCCGAGAAGGAATTGACCCCAGGCTCAGGCAAGCAATCATGTCTATTTACCGGACATGTCTCTGTCCTTGAGTAGATCAAGAGAGGAATAGTTTGGGAAATCGTGAGAGCGATGGTTGAAAATATCAGCCATGATTGAATGGCAGAGCGGACTCGATGGGCCAAGTGACCTAATTCTGCTCCTATGCCTAATAGTCTTATGGTCTTATTATGGTCTATCATACCGCAAATTGTATTGTAACTTTAAAACCAGAATATCTACCTACTGGCAGAGGGTGGCACTCAACTGAGGAGATAGACGAAAATCATGGCTTGCTCTTGCAGAAAGTCCAAGGACAAAGACTCCTCGTTACCTGTTCTTTTAACGCAAAGCAGAATGGATCAATACGTGCTGCGGTACAAAATGTACAAGGTACTTAATGGGCGGCACTGTGGCTCAGTGGGTTGCTCTGCTGCCTCATGCTCCTAGGACCCGCGTTCGATTCCCGGCTTGGTTCCCTATCTGTGCGGAGTCTGCACGTCCTCCCCGTGTCTACGTGGGTTTCCTCCGGGTGCTCCGGTTTCCTCACTCAAGTCCCGAAAAGACGTGCTGTTAGGTGAATTGGACATTCTGAATTCTCCCTCTGTGCACCTGAACAGGGGCCGGAGTGTGGTGACTCGGGAATTTTCACAGTAACTTAATTGCAGTGTTAATGTAAGCCTACTTATGACACTAGTGAAGATTATTATTACGACAATGTACGCTTAATGTATAATAACCGCCGAGCAACATGAGAATTACTATCAGTTGGGACATGGGAAGCACATGGTGCCAGGTTTAGACTTTAATAGAAATCAATTTTTCGATCGAAAATACCTGAAATTTCTGTTGACACGACATGTCTTCTGTTCGATTCCCAGGCAGATCAGGGACATACTGCGCCCATTTATGTTATGAAGAGACGTTGCATAGTTTTGGGTGTACAAGATTATGAGTGGCATGGCAGGGTGGATAGGGAGCAGTTGTTCCCCTTAGTTGAAGGGTCAGTTACGGGGGGACACAAGTTCAAGGTGAGGGGCAGGAGGTTATGGTGAATTTGACGAAAATCTTATTTAGCCAGAGGATGGTGACTGTCTGGAGTAAACTACGTGGGAGGGTGGTAGAGGCAGTGTGCTTCACATCCATTAAATAGTACCTGGCTGAACACATGGCACGTCTTCACATTCAGGGCTATGGAACACGTGCTGACAAATGAGGTCCTGTAGTTAGTCCTGTATTTTTCACATGTTGGTGCAGACTCGATTGACCGGAAGGCCTCATCTGAATTGCTTGGTTCTGTGCATCTGTGATTCTGAGTGCTATAACATTCCTGGCACTATAATAATTCCGCGAGTGACAAACTTCCAGGATTTCCGCGTACATATTTATGTCCAGGTATTGGCTGCCCAATTTTACTGGCCTTGTCTTTCACTGGCGTGTCACTGGCAATCAGAGGAATGCATTTCTCTGCTGCAATAAAGCAAGATGTGATAATGTTGTGATAACAAGTACCGTGAGCTGGCTGCGGCATTGGGATCGCCGCACCATTGAAGGATACGGCCTGCTGGACCTCTCGCAAATTCCGACAGCGAGACACCCAAAGCGAGAATCATACCCCTAGATCAACGCGCCCCGCGAAAAGAGCCAAAGCATACTGTCATTGCTATCGAAAATCAATCTAACATCTCCGGAGAACGCCAAAAGTACTGCAACATCTCAGGTAGTCAGGCGGCATTTGTCGACAGGACAACAAAGTTCGTCTTTCACCGTCACCTTTCATTAAAACCGGGACAGGTTAGAAATATAGTAGGTCTTAACCAAGTGAACTCCCGGAGGGAGGAAACAGAACAACAGGAAAGGGCTCTAATAGGGGGAAAGTCGGGACAGATTAAATGAGAAGAGACCCTGGCCACAGAGTTAGGTTAGCATCAAATCAAAGAAGAATGAGACCACAGTATGAGGCCATTCCGGCCGCCGTCTGTGCCAGCTCTCTGTTAGCGGAATGGAAGAAACAAAGAAACAAAAGGTATGTCTGGAGGAACTATCGATGGCAGATTGATCAACAACTTCCGCCCGGTCACAAAGAACAAGTGGAAACAAGATTGAAACCCAAATCTGCGATGTAAGGACACACAAAATGGGTGCAGCATTTACAGTGTGAAACTGCTGAACACACACTGAGTGTGAAAGCTGTATTGAGCCCAGTGGAAAGATGCGCTGCTGTTCCTCGAGTGTCTGTTGAGCTTCTTTGGAACATTTCACGACGCCGAGGTCCGGGAGGTCAGCGTTAAGATCCAGCTCCCCAGTCAGTTCAATTCTCCACTTTGGCTCTGTGGATTAGATGGGTCACGTCCCTGTGGTTAACACAGATCTGGAGCATCAATTTTATCCAAACGCACTCCAGCTCAGACACTGTCTCTCTCTCGCGCATCATCTGTGGGGAGAGAAACGACGTACACATTCCGAGTCCTGAGAAAACTTTTTCAGAGTGGGCCAATGTAAATCAACCCTGCCGTCAGCATCGCAAACAATTCATAATTTCTGACCTGGAGTAAAGGGCTTGTCCTGGATTTAAACCCACGACCACTCCCATCGGCATTGATTGAAAATCTCTAAACGAGAACCATACCTCGAGACCAAAGAGCAGAAATTTAAGACCGACATTAAGCAAAATATAACTTACGTTAATTTCGATATAATTTCTACATCTCACCGTTTTATATGTTGAGACATCTGATAATTTAAGAAACAGCTGTCGTCTGCAACAAGGGACCTGGCCTCTCAAACAGACCATCAGAATCTGCAGCAACACAGTGAGGTTGTACATTCCGCACGCCCATTAACTGCCAGCGCTTTTTGTAGTGTAGTGGTTATGACATCCGCTTCACACGCGAAAGGACCCCGGTTCGAAACCGGGCAGAAATATTTAGCATTTCGTGTGAGAAAAGTTTGCACAATTATTGGGCACAAAATAATTCTGTTTCCTGAATGTTGCCGGAATCTCGTGTGTTCCAGGACTATGAGATTTCGTCTCACGTGAGCCACTAAACTGTCCCTTTTTCATGTGTTAACCACAGGGTTACCTGTGACCCTTCTAATCCACAGAGCCCAAGTGGAGAACTGAACTGACTGGAGAACTGGATCTTAACGCTGACCTCCCGGTTCCCGGACTTTGAATTGTTCCAAAGAAGCTCAACAGACATTTGTTGCTTCCATTGATCTGACAGAGAGCTGGCACAGACACGGCGGGCGGAATGGCCTCAATCTGTGGTGTAATCATTCTCTGATTTGATGCGAACCTCCCCTTGTGGCCAGGAACCCAAGGCCTCTTCTCATTTAATCTCTCTTGACTTGCCCCCTTTTAGAGCCCTTTCCTGTTGTTCTGTTTGCTCCCTTCCGGGATTTCACTTGGTTAAGATGCCCTCCATTTCTAACCTGTCCCGGTTTTAATGAAAGGTGATGGTGAAAGACGAGCTTTATTGTCCTTTCGACAAATGCCGCCTGACTCCCTGAGTTGTTCCAGTATTTTCCGCTTTCTCCGCAGATGCTAGAGTCACAGACAGACTCTCGGTGGTTGTGGCAAGGACTAAACAACATAACGGTCTACAAAGCGAAGCCGATCAGTATCTCTGGCAGCAGCTCACCCCTCCCCGATAAACATAATGCATTATATGCTCGGTTTGAGCAGGTAACCAGCAATCCGCGGTCGAGTGCCCCAGCAGCCCATAATTCACCCATACCCACCATCAAGTTTCCGAAGTCAGATCGGCCTTCCTGAAAGTGAACCCACGGAATGCGATGGGCTGGGACAGGATCCCTGGTCGTGCACTCAGAGCCTGCGCATACCAGCTGGCAGAGGTATTCACAGACATTTTTAACCTATCCCTACTCCACTCCGAGGTCCCCACCTGCTTCAAGAAGACCACCATCATACCGGTACCAAAGAAGAACCAGGCAGCATGCCTCAATGACTACCACCCGGTGGCCCTGACGTCAGTTGTAATGAAGTGCTTTGAGAGGCTGATCATGAAGCGCATCACCTCCATACTCCCGGAACGCCTTGACCCAATTCAATTCGCACACCGTCGCAACCAGTCCACATCAGATGCCATTTCCCTGGCCCTACAATGATCCCTAGAGTATCTCGAAAACAAGAACTCCTACATCAGGCTCCTATTTATTGACTACAACTTCGCACCGTGAAATCACTCTTCCCACTTCACCACAAGTTTATTTACATCAACGTATTTTCATTGCTTCCATTGATATTTCTTCCTCTCCCATTGTCTCCCCCTCCCCATTCCCCTAGCCAATCGCATCCCTCTTGGGAAATCCGCCCCTTTTTCCTCATTGTCATCTGCCATTAACACATTCTAATCTTCGAATCGCCTCTATCAGCACCGTTCTTAACACTGATTAGAAACATTTGCATTCCCTTTTTCTTTCGACCCAAACACATTTTTGTTATTCTCCACCCATCGCTGGCCGTCTGTCGAGGCCCAACGCTTCACGCCCCCCCCCCCCCCCCCCACTTCCCCCACACACTCCGCCAGTCTACACCTGACCAAAGATCCAGTTGTCCAGCTTCGACAAAGAGTCACCCAGGCTCGAAACGACACTTGCCATCTCTCTCCACAGAGGCTATCAGACCTGATGAGACTGTCCTGTGTTTTCTGTTTTTCTTTCCGATTGACGCATACGCAGTAAGTTGCTTTTATCGTACATTTAGACATGTTTGAAATGGTGATTAAATATGTTCATCTGCATCTGTAAACCCAAAAGATTCTGTGGTGGATGAACAAACTGCTAATATCCGAATCGTGGCAAAATAGGGAAGGCTTTTCTTCCCCTGGCGTCTTGAAAATTCAGTATTTCTGACTTTGTTGCAGGAATTTTAATATCTCACGAGAGACCAAATCTCATGTTCCTCGAACTTGCGAGATTGAGGAAGAAAGGTATTTTGTGCAAACATTCGTCACACAAAAGGAGAAGCACGCGATGTTTCTGGCCGGTTTCGAACCGGCGACCTTTCGCGTGTTAGGCGCATGTGATAACCACTACACTACAGAAACGGCTGGGAGCATCGCAATCAGTGGCCCTGTGCAATGTTGAACCTCAATGTATTGTTGCAGCTTCTAACGGTTCCGCTGAGAGGCCATGAAACTTATTGGAAGAAGCCGTTTCTTTAAAACAGATGTCTCAACTTTTCAAAGTATCAGATATTGAACTTTGGTGAACTGGAGATAAGTTATGTTTTGCTTGAAGTTAAATTGAGAGGGCAGGGCATTCATAAGTAACCACAGCTGAAACGAGAATCGATGATGCCCTGCTCACTTTACTCTGCATCGGGATCCAGCTGTCCAACCCACTGAACTAAAGGGGACGCCAAAACTAGGAACTGCGAGCAAGCCAGGAGTCGAACCTGGAATCTCCTGGTTTGTAGTTAGACGCGTTATCCATTGCGCCACTGGCCCACAGCAGTTATTGGCTTTTGCTATTCCTCGATGATGAAGACCAGTTGCGAGATTGAGGTAATATTTAGCAACAGACTAAACTGAAAACACCAGATGTCTCTGCCCGGTTTCGAACCGGGGACCATCCGCGTGTCAAGCGAATGTGCAAACTCCACATTGTAAATGTGATAACCACTACACTACAGAAACAGCTGGCAGCGCACACTCCAACGGACCTGTGTCTCCTTCAACTCAACTGCCTTGTTGCAGCTTTGCATGGTTCGGCTGAGAGGCCATGTCACTTCTCACAAGAACACGTCTATTTCTTTAAAACAGATGTCTAAACTTACAAGCCAGTAGAAGAACCTATATTGAACTGAAGAATTTGTTCAGCAAATCTCTAACGACGAAATGCTCTATTCTATTATTAATGCAGCATTCTGAAATCCTACAGAAAAAAGCAACCGACTTTACACAATATTTGTTTCGTTATTCAATGCTTGAGTTGAGTTTATGAATTGACAATTATGTGTTTCTTATATTTGACCACTTTGTGTTTTGGTGTGTAAAATGCTGCAGCCTAAATACTGTTCATGTATAAGAAAGGAGGGGTAATTCTAAATCAACATTGAGCCTGGATTCCCACACTGGCTTTTCCTGATTCTCCTCCACGAAAACCGTTTTTTCTTTCCCAAAGCTGGTTCAGTTAAGTCTCTGGCATTTCCTCTAAGTCAGTTACAGTATCGTTTGTGTCTGTCCTTTTGAGTACACATTACTTTCAGACAGCCTTCAATCTGGCCTGTTGCATTTGCTGATCCCAATGCCATCTGCTCTGCATTGCAGAGACTAAATGCCGACTGGGTGACCGCTTAGCAAAACACCTTCGCTCCATCGACAAGCTGGCGGCAGACTCTCCTGTCGCTTGCTATTTGAACTCACTGTCCTGCTCTCATGTCCACATGTCCGATCTCGGCTTGCTGCAATGTTCCCGTGTAGCTCAGCACAACGCCTAGGAACAGCACCCCATCCTCCGAATAGGCACCGAACCCACTGAACTAAAGGGGACGCCAAAACTAGGAACTGCGAGCCAGCCAGGGGTCGAACCTTGAATTTCCTGATTTGCAATCAGACGCGTATCCATTGCGCCACTGGCCCACAGCAGTTGTTGGCTTTTGCTATTCCTCGATGATGAAGACCAGTTACGAGATTGAGGTAATATTTAGCGACAGACTAAACTGGAAACACCAGATGTTTCTCCCCCCACAGCCTGCACTGCAAGAGCCCCCCCCCCCTCCCACAGCCAGCACTGCCAGTGCTCCCACCCACAGCCGGCACTGCCAGTGCTCCCCCACAGCTGGCACTGCCAGTGCACCCCCACAGCCTGCACTGCCAGTGCCACCCCCATTCAGCATTGCCAGTCTTCCCACCCACAGCCGGCACTGCCAATGCTCCCCCACAGCCTGCACTGCCAGTGCCACCCCCATTCAGCACTGCTAGTGCTCCCCCACAGCCGGCACTGCCAGTGCTCCCCCACAGCCTGCACTGCCAGTGCCACCCCCATTCAGCACTGCCAGTGCTCCCCCCACAGCCAGCATTGCCAGTGCTCCCCCACAGCCAGCACTCCTCCCACCGCCAGCACTGCCAGTGCTCCTCCCACAGCCAACACTGCCAGTGCTCCCCTCGCAGTCAGCACTGCCAGTGCCCTGCCACAGCCAACACTGCCAGTGCTCCCCCACAGCCGGCACTGCCAGTGCTCCCCCACAGCCAGCACTGCCAGTGCCACCCCCATTCAGCACTGCTAGTGCTCTCCCACAGCCGGCACTGCCAGTGCTCCCCCACAGCCTGCACTGCCAGTGCCGCCCCCATTCAGCACTGCCAGTGCTCCCCCCACAGCCAGCATTGCCAGTGCTCCCCCACAGCCAGCACTCCTCCCACGGCCAGCACTGCCAGTGCTCCTCCCACAGCCAACACTGCCAGTGCTCCCCTCGCAGTCAGCACTTCCAGTGCCCTGCCACAGCCAGCACTGTCAGTAACCCCTCCCCCACAGCCAGCACTGCCAGTGCTCCCCCACAGCCAGCACTGCCAGTGCTCCCCCACACAGCCAGCACTGCCACTGCTCCCCCACACAGCCAGCACTGCCAGTGCTCCCCAACACAGTCAGCACTGACATTGCACCCCCCACAGCCAGCACTGCCAGTGCCCTCCCACAGCCAGCACTGCCAGTGCTCCACCCGCAGACAGCACTTCCAATGTTCTACCCACAGCTGATTGGCTGAGTGACTGTCAATCAGCGGGTGGAGCTGCTGATTGGCTGAGAGGCTGTCAGTCAGCGGCTGGAGCTGCTGATTGGCTGAGAGGCTGTCCGTCAGCGGCTCGAGCTGCTGATTGGCTGAGAGGCTGTTAGTCAGCGGCTGGAGCTGCTGATTGGCTGAGAGGTTTACGGTCAGAGGCTGGAGCTGCTGAGAGGCTGTCAGTCAGTAGCTGGATCTGCTGATTGGCTGAGAGGCTGTCAGTCAGGTTGATTTACTCATTAATTTAATAATTGATGTAACCGGATATTTCACCGCGATCTTGATCTGCTCCCTGAACCTGGACTGAGTCACCACATAAATAAATGTGTTTGTGCAGCAATTTACGTCCCGCAGCATAAATCCGACTTGTTGTAAATTATATTCAGGAAGGGTGAGGTAATCAACATCTGACAAATCCAGATAGAAGAATTTAATAACAGACACGGTCCAGAGGAGAATGAAAGCTCCGGAGATGCTGAAGAGTAAAATAATTGACTTCCTTCTGCTCTCCATCTCTGGGTCTGTGCGATTGTTTCCCTGACCCTGAGCCCTCAGTGTCTTCCGGACCCGACTGGTGAGTAAAATGTGTCTGACTGTCAGGGCGTTGGTCAACAGGATTGAGAAGAACGGGATCAATGGGGTTAACACCTGATCAAACCAGGAATATCCAACCCATCCCGGGTCAGTCCAACTGCTGCTCTTTGCCTGACAGCCCCACTGGACATTGTCGTTTATCTTCACAGATTCATATATAAAGTACAGGGGGATGTTTTTCACACAGAGCAGGAGGCCGCTTGTGGACAGAACCACAACCACAGTTTTCCCGGTACAATATTTAGTTTTCAGTTTCTGGCAGCGAATGGCCACAAATCGATCAAAGGAGAAAGTGAGGGTGAACCAGACAGAACAGTCCTTGGCTGCAGCCATCAGGACAGATTCAACACGGCACACAGGGGAGAGGGACAGGAAACTCCAGGGGTAATAATAAACATTCATCCTGTTCAGTATGGCTTTTGTGATAATATACAGCAGATCCGCCGTTGCCATGGCCACCAGGTAGCGAGTGGTGCAGGTAGAGAGGCCACACTTCCCCCGACTCAGAATCACAATTCCCAGTAAATTAACTGTCAGAGAGAGAAAAGAGAGACGTGGGAAATTACGGGATAGTCAATCTCCCTGTCTGAACATAATCTCAGCATCAATATAATGGACAGTGGGTGGGGTTGTTGCGAGAGGAATGGGCACAGAGATTAACATTGCAGAGAGGGAAGTAGCAAATGTAACACCTGTGTTAAAGATGGGGAATACGGGAAAAAGTGTGGATTGCAGCACTGTCAGTTTGATCGCAGTGGTAGGAAAATGTTTATAATTCAGATACCTTTGGGAGAGGTTACATTTCTCATTCAGTCTCATTTACAGGATTCACTCCGGCCGGCCAGGTGTCCCAAAATGGATACAAACATACCAGAGATTGTCATCCATGCTCAATTATTGGACCACACCCCGGATTGGACCGTTCCCTGGACTTTGTTTCTGATGGGGTTGGACCCCATTCCTGGTTTATTTGAATCCTCCACGATCAATGGAAAAATAAAACAAACGCAGGACCTTCCCACTTCATAATCATGGGAGGAATAGAAGTATAGAATGTATGGTGCAAAAGGAGGCCATTCAGCCCATCGAGTCTGCACCGGCCCTTGGAAAGTAAACACCAGTTAAGACCACCCCATCCCCATAACCCAGTGACCCCATCTAAATTGTTTGGAAACTAAACACAATTTATCGGCCAATCCATCCAACAGCGCACCGTTGAACTGTGGGAGGAAACTGTAGCACCGGAGGAAACCCACGCAGACACGGGAAGGATGTGAAGACTCCGCACAGACAATGACCCAAGCCAGGAATCGAACCTGGGACCCTGCATCTGTGAATCAACTGTACCGTGTAGCCCAACCTGTCCAGAATAGAGTCTGTCCAGTCCCCAGAACATTCCGAGGGCACACCCCTACCAGGTTTACTCATTCGCAAAGCATCCGATCCTAGGAAACCCCCATTGCCATGTCTCGAACACCCCAACATCACTGTTCCCAGGAATCCATCCTCACCCTGTTCAAAAAGAATCCCTGCCAAGCTTTTCTCAGGAACGTTCCCGCCCAGGCATTGGACATTCCCCAGCGTTCACTTGGCCGGAATAGACTCTCTCCAGATTCGGACTCATTGCATTTGACAAAAAAGTAGGGAAGTTCGAAAACAAGGGCGTTAAGATGGAGGAGAAAGTTCCCAGTCTAAAGTTGTTGAAATTGAAGTTACTTCCTGCGGGATATAACATCCTAATTGGAAGATGAGATGTTACTCCTCCAGCTTACATTGGACTTCACTGCATTCTTGCCGCAGGCCAAGGACAGACATGTGGGGTGAGAGCAAGGTGCTGAGTTACAATGCTCACAACAGGAAGGCTGGGGCCATGCTGTGGGTTGAGAGAAGGTGTTCCACAAAGCAGTCTCCCATTCTGTGTTTAGTCTCCCCAATGTAGAGGAGACGGTATTGGCAGCAAATACAGTAGACCAAACTGAAGGAACAGAAGTGAAACGCTGCTTCTCCAGAAAGGAGAGTTTGCTGCCGAGTTCCATGAGCCTGGAGGAGGTAAAAGGACAGTTGTTGCACCGTCTGTGATTGCTGGGGAAGGTGCCGGGGAAGGGAAAGGGGTGTGGGGTGTGATGGGGAAGTGGATAAAGGTGTCGAGGAGGGAGCGGTACCTGAGGAATGCAGACATTGAGGGGGTGGTTGGAGAGAGGTGAAGATGTGTTTGGTGGTGACATTATGCTGGAGTTGACAGAAATGGTGGAGGAATTTCCTTTCAATGTGGAGGCTGATGGTGTGGAAATTGAGAATAGGGAGACATTATCATCTTTCCGGGAGGGAGGGGGATGTGTGAGGACAGAGGTGTGAGAAATGAATTGAACACGATTGAGAGCCCTGTTAACAAAAGGAAGGTGGTGGGGACAGCCCCGGTTAAGGAAAAGACAGACATGCCAGACAGGCTATTTTCGAACACGTCATCATCAGAACAGAAGCGATGGAGGCGGAGAAAGTGGGAGAATCAGATGCAGTCTTTACAGGAAGCAGGATATGAGGATCTGTACATAACCCTCCTGTTGGGGAACGGACCTGCAGAGGAATTGGGCATCCATTGTGAAGATTAGGCGGTTGGGGCCAGGAAAATGGACCTTCCTTATATGACATACGGCACCAGAGGAATCAGGAATCATAGACTTCCCACAGTGCAAAAGGAGGTCATTCGGCCCATTAAGTCTGTACCAAACCTCTAAAAGAGTACCTCAACCAAGCTCACACCCCCGCCTATCTAATTAACCCCTTAATCGAATTTACACATTTTTTGGACACTACGGATTAATTTATCATGGCCAGTCCACCTAACCTGCACATCTTTGGACTGTGGGAGGAAACCAGAGCACCCGGAGGAAACCCACGGAGACATGGGGATAACTGCAGTCTCCACACAGACAGTGACACAAGGTGGGAATTGATCTGGGGACCCTGGTGCTGTGAGGCAGCAGTGCAAACCACTGTGTCACTGTTCCGCCAATGTCTTTAGGAAGGGGCAGAATAAGGTAAAGCGGATGAAATCAAGATAGGAAGAAATGATCTTGCTGGGATGAAACAGGCCGGAATAATGGGTCTACTGGGACTTTCCTGTTTGTGGATTTTGGGAAGGAGGTAGAAGCAGGAGGTTGATGCAGGATGTGTGGGGTTGTGGGACGATGATGTCCGAGGCTGTGAACAGAGGATATCCAGAGCCAATGAGGTCAGTGAGTATCCTGGGAACAATATCATGATGTTTGGTGGTGTGGTGCTGGTCTAGGAGGAGGTAGCAGGATGGGCCTGAGAGTTGACGGTCAGTCTCTGTGAGGAGGAAGTCAGTACACCAGACAATAATGGCACCACCCTTGTGGGCAGCTCAGATCACCAGGTCCGGGTTGGATATTAGAGAGAGGTTTGGAGCAAGTTTCGAGTGAGTCAGGATAGAGTTGGTGAGAGGCACCAGCCGTACCAGCCTCCCCGGACAGGCGCCGGAATGTGGCGACTAGGGGCTTTTCACAGTAACTTCATTGAAGCCTACTTGTGACAATAAGCGATTTTCATTTCATTTTTCATTTCACAGAGAAATTGAGACGGTCGATGTTGCACTGACAGATCTTAATGAAAAGATCAAGAGCTGATAGGAAGCCAGAGGGTGGGGTCCAGGTAGAGGGAGGTGACTGGAGGCAGATGGATTTCAGCAACAAATATTCATAAAATAGACAGTGAGAAACAGCAGAGACAATATTATCTACTCACTGATCACCATCAGAATAATTACCAAAGAATTGAAAAGCAGAAGTCGGTCTCTGTTATTCTTGAATTTACAACAGAATATAATAAAATCTTCCAGTCACAATGTCAACAGTTGGAAAAAGGGAATTAGAAGTCTGAGTTAAAGAAATCCAATAACACAGAGTCTACTAAATAGTCGGCACATATTCCAAAGTCAACATTATTCCTGACACATTTCATCCAATTATTGTAATAACTATCAGAAATAATAGATCTGATGAGTATAATAGATGTTAAACAATTTTACTTTCTAAAGGCCGTCAGTAAGATCCGAATAACAGACTGATGGGTAATCTCAGAGCCAGTGGAGTTAGGGGACACAGCAGCAGAATGGACACATGCTGGCGACACACACACAAAACAGGGAGAGGAGGTAAAGGGATTTAGGCTGATTGGTGGAAGGTGGGAAGTGGTGTTCCACAAGGGTCAGCATTGGGATCACTCTCCTTCCCCATTCCCATCATCATTATGGAATCGGGAAGCATAACGATAATTGAACAATTTACAGACAAAATCAAATTGAGAGTGACAGTGAATACAGAGGAAGAATACAACTAATTACAAGAACATATTATCAGTAATTATGAATTTGCAAAGTGGGTATTTCAACGGGAAATTAATTTCCCGGCAGATCAGTGTCTGCTGCTGCATTTTGATCAGAACAATAAGTCCCTCAATCACTCCTTGGAAAACAAGTGTGTGAATGGACTGGAGGGGTTTCTGGGTTCAGGTGAATAGATTCACAATTCGTGTGAAGCAGAAACACAGTTTAAAAACATCCATAACAATTGATCAAACATGTGAGTTAATTTCAGAATGAATAGAAATGAGAAAATATCACAAAACCTGTCGGAATACTGCACTGTTGTGGGTTTTATGAAATATTGAAGTGTGGATCATGTTTGTTCCTGTTGGAGTAGGTCAATAGAAAACAGAGATAGGGACATTTCACTTCATACAATAAATATCAAACACCTTCAAAACCCAACCAAACAGGGGCTGGTTTAGCTCACTAGGGGCTGGTTTAGCTCACTGGGGGCTGGTATAGCTCACCGGGCTAAATCGCTGGCTTTTAAAGCAGGCCAAGCAGCACGGTTCGATTCCCGTACCAGCCTCTCCGGACAGGCGCCGGGATGTGGCGACTAGGGGCTTTTCACAGTGACTTCATTGAAGCCTACTCGTGACAATAAACGATTTTCATTTTCATTTCATTTTCAAACTCTTCCTCTTTTCAACCTATTCCAAAGTTAAAACTCACATAGAGAACTCCACAGAATGAAGCAACAACTCACCAATAAAATACATCATTTCAAAATAGAACTAACTAATGTCAGTCCAGTTACTGACCCACACACAATACAATTACGCATGGACAGATAGCCCCAGTAATCGAGAGATAATTAGATCAGATATTCCACTCTGGTTAGAGACCCACACTCAGTACAATTCTACACTGTCAGATACTTCCAGTAATCCTTGTTCACCGCTGTCAGGTATTCCACTCTGGTGAGAGACCCACACTCATTCCAATTCTACACTGAGATACTTCCAGTAACACTTCCTCACAGCTGTCAGATATTCCACTCTGGTTAGTTACCCACACGCAGTCTGCTTTAATTCTTTCTCCTCCTAAACCTCCCTTCAGAGAAATTGCCTTCACTGAGGTCCAATCTAACATTATACAAGATGCCACTCAATATCATAACTTCACCGGTCAGAGATCCAGTGAGTAACAAACAGAGGTTTATTGTGATTTGATGGAAGGGATTGAAACCATTGACATGCTTAAAGACATTTGACAATTATATCGTTGATCATGTGTCTGTATAACAGTGAGCTCGAGATCAGGATTAAACATTTTCACTCAAAGTTTCAAATCAGAGAGCCGCTCACACACAGATTTACACAAGTTCAATGGTGATATTCACTTACCAGGAACACCAACGATAGCAACGATTGGGTAGAATATTTTCTCAGCAATATCAATTGGATCATGCATTTTCAGTGTGAGGTGATGTGTCCTTTCGTGCTGGTGTCAGTATCTGTGTCTGAAACTCTGCGGTTATATGTTCCCAAAGCATTTAATTTATACCCTGGGGAACCACCTCAGGGATATTGAGGTTGTGAAATCGTACACGTTATTATTAGAAATATATGAACAAACAGATTATGATATTGTGTTCAGTGAAATAAAATATTCTCTTTTGAGTGAGTAACCACTTTCCAAACGCTGAACTGTGTTGATCACATTGTTCAGCTAACATTAACAGAAATGATACTGTCCACTTAGACAACATCAGTCCCATCTCTAGATCTCAGATTGTTACAGTGATAACCCTCACACCACTGTGACCATTCAGTGATTCAGTTCCAATTGTCAGTGTGTTTCTCTGGGTCGTTTCACTGCACTCTGGGATGTAGCTGCCTCTGTAACTCTGACCATTCAGTTATTCAGTTCCAATTGTCAGTGTGTTTCTCTGGGTGGTTCCACTGCACTCTGGGGTGTAGCTGCCTTTATCTGTGACCATTCAGTGATTCAGTTGCAATTGTCAGTGTGTTTCTCTGGGTGGGTCCACTGCACTCTGGGGTGTAACTGTCTCTGTAACTGTGACCATTCAGTGATTCAGTTCCAATTGTCAGTGTGTTTCTCTGGGTGGGTCTACTGCACTCTGGGGTGTCGCTGTCTCTGTAACTGTGACCATTCAGTGATTCAGTTCCAATTGTCAGTGTGTTTCTCTGGGTGGGTCCACTGCACTCTGGGATGTAGCTGCCTCTGTACCTGTAACCATTCAGTGATTCAGTTCCAATTGTCAGCGTGTTTCTCTTGGTGGGTCCACTGCACTCTGGGGTGTAGCTGCCTCTATCTGTGACCATTCAGTGATTCAGTTGCAATTGTCAGTGTGTTTCTCTGGGTGGTTCCACTGCCCTCTGGGATGTAGCTGCCTCTATCTGAGACCATTCCTTTATTTGATGTCAGTACGTTCTGTCTGAGCCTAAGTAGCAAATTTCAATGTCTCCAAAATCTGGAACTGTTTTAAATCTAATTCAGACCCTCAAACTAAGAAAATCTTTAGAACCATTGGAACCTCAGAAAACTCAGAGGCTGCAGCACATTCAAACTCAACACCTCAGAGAGCAGCATTAAAACATATACAGCTGTGAAAACTAATACCCCGTCTCTAACTGATACCAGCCGACCATCTGATACACAGACTGGCCAGACTGCTGGTTTAGCTCACTGGGCTAAATTGCTGTCTTTGAAAGCAGACCAAGCAGGCCACCAGCACGGTTCCATTCCCGTACCAGCCTCCCCGGACAGGCGCCGGAATGTGGCGACTGGGGGCTTTTCACAGTAACTTCATTGAAGCCTACTTGTGACAATAAGCGATTTTCTTTTCATTAGGGGCTGGTTTAGCACACAGTGCTAAATCGCTGGCTTTTAAAGCAGACCAAGACAGGCGAGCAGCACGGTTCGATTCCCAAACCAAACTCCCTGAACAGGCGCTGGAATGTGGCGAGTAGTGGCTTTTCACAGTTACTTCACTGAAGCCTGCTTGTGACAATAAACGAATTTAATTAATTTCATTCACTTAATCTGGGAGAGAGGCGGGGTGAGATGTGGAGGAAGAGAGAACTGGTCTGTGTGATGTGCTGCAAGAAGACAGGGTGAGAGAGAAAGAGGGTGGGAGGAGATAGAAGGGGAGAGAAAGAGGGTGGGAGAAATAAAGAATAAAACGAGAGAAGGAGGTAGATTGTCTGATAGAAAGGGAAGCAGAGAATGGAGCCGAGTGGGTGAGTGGGTGAGTGGGTGAGGGAGGCAGATTGTGTGAGAAGGATGGTGTATAAAATACTAACATTATATCAGACATAAGAGAGCGACTGAGTGACTGAGGGAGTGGGAGAGGGAAAGAATGTGAGAGAAGGTTGGAGAGAAGTAAAGAGTGTGAGAGAGGGAAAAAGTGTGAGAGAGGGAAAGAGTGTGAGAGAGGGAAAGAGTGTGTGAGGGAGCGAGGCATGCAGGGAGAGACAGAGGGAGGGTGAGTGCGTGAGAGTGGGAGAGAGGGAGGGAGTGTGATAGATGGAGGGTGCGAGAGAGGCTGAGTGAGGTCGAGAACATGTCAGAAGGAGAGAGCACAAGAGAGAGAGAGTGCGAAAGGGGGAGAGAGTGCGAGAGAGGGAAAGAAGGTTAGAGTGCGAGAGAGGGAGGGAGTGTGATAGGTAGAGAGTGCGAGAGAGGGAGGGAGTGTGATAGATGGAGGGTGCGAGAGAGGGAAGAAGTGTGAGTGAGAGAGTGTGAGGAGGGAGAATATGTGAGAGATGGAGAGAATGGAAGGGAGAGATAGAGTGTGAGGGAGTGTGCTTGGAGATATGGGGAACTGGGTATCATGTGGAAAACACAATACGGATTAATAAATTTGCTGAGTAAACAAATTTGATCCTAAATTATAAAATCAGATACTGGATAAAGTAAATATCCTTCATGCAGTATTCCACAATTGAAGTTGTGAATAATTGACAGTGTGATAGGTCAGTTATTGTGCAGAGCTGGAATAGAACTTGTCTTTCCCCAGTGAGAGGCCAGAAAGCAAACACGTGGCACAGCCGCTTTTAACAATAATTGTAAAGCAACCTCAAAAACATAGACTTCCCTCTGATTATGAAATGTGCGTCTGTTTTTATTGGGTGGAACAGAGATGTTTTCAACATGAAAAGCACAGGCAGCGCCCAGGGTCAGACAGATTGGAACTTACAATGAAGTTGATGCTGTGAAGTAATGTCAGCAAAAGTTACATCTGACTCCAGCTTCTCCCTCTCAAACTGCAGGGTAAACTCTATCATATTGTGATATGGAGATGACGGTCGTTGGACTGAGGTGAGCACAGTAAGACGTCTTACAAAACTACGTTAAAGTTCAACAGGTTTGTTTCAAATATGAGCTTTCGGAGCGCAGCTCCTTCCTCAGGTGAATGGCAAGGTATGTTCCAGAAACATTTATATAGACAAAGTCAGAGATGCCGGACAATGCTTGGAATGCGAGCATTTGCAGGTAATCAAATCATTACAGATCCAGAGAGAGGGATAATCACAGGTGAAAGAGGAACCGCTGTAAATAGTGATGTGCGACGCACTACAAATAATGACGTACTGACCATGGCCCACAGTAAATAATGATATGAAATGAAAATCGCTTATTGTCACGAGTAGGCTTCAATGAAGTTACTGTGAAAAGCCCCTAGTCGCCACATTCCGGCGCCTGTCCGGGGAGGCTGGTACGGGAATCGAACCGTGCTGCTGGCCTGCTTGGTCTGCTTTAAAAGCCAGCGATTTAGCCTTGTGAGCTAAACCAGCCCCTGAAATAATGATATTCTACCCAGGGACCACTGTACTAATGATATACTACCGAGGGCCACTGTAAATAATGGTATACTACACAGGCAACACTGTAAATAAAGATATATCACCCAGTGACCACTGTAAATGATAATATAGTTTCCAGGGAGCACTGTTAATAATGAAATTCCACCCTAGAACCTTGGTAAATAATGATGAACTTCAGAGGACATCTGTAAATAATGATATATTGCCAAGATACCACGGCAAATAATGATATACTACCCAGGGACCTCTGTAAATAATGATATCCTACCCAGGGACCACTGTAAATAATGATATACTACACAGGGACCACTATAAATAATGATATCCTACCCAGGGACCACTGTAAATAATTATATACTACACAAGGACCACAGTAAATAATTATATACTGCCCAGGGGCCACTTAAATAATAGAATGGTAACCAGGGACACTGTAAATAATGATATCCTACCCAGGGACCACTGTAAATAATGATATACTGCCCAGGGACCACTGAAATAATAGAATAGTAGTCAGGGACCACTGTAAATAATGATACACTACCCAGGGACCCCTGTAACTAATGATATACGACACAGGGACCACTGTAAATAATGAAATTACACGCTGGGACCGTTGTCAGTAATGATGTACTATACAGGGGCCAGTGTAAAGAATGACATTTTACCAGGGATCACTGGAAATAATGATATACTGGCCAGGGACCACTCTAAATAAGGATATACTATCCAGAGATCTCTGTAAATAACGAACCTACACGCTGTCTGCGGAGCGAAATGGCAGCTGTCGTTTCCAGTCAAGTGGACTCTTTGTCAAAGCTGGAGAACTGGAATTGGAGATTCAGACGATTGTGGGTGGGGGGTGGGGGTGGTGGAGTGCTGTATTGGGCCTCGATAGAGGGCTAGCAATAGGTGGGAAATGACGAAAATGTCTCGGACAGAAAGAAAAAGGGAATGTAAATGAGGCTAATCAAGGCGATGAAAGATGCTGATGGCGCATTAAGAGGTCAGAATGTGTTAATGGCAGAACGAGCCCCGCGAAAAGAGCTAAAGCATACTGTCATTGCAATCGAAAATCAATCTAACATCTGCGGAGAACGCCAAAAGTACTGCAACATCTCAGGTAGTCAGGCGGCGTTTGTCGACAGGACAACAAAGTTCGTCTTTCACCATCACCTTTCATTAAAACCGGGACAGGTTAGAAATGTGACACGTCTTAACCAAGTGAACTCCCGGAGGGAGGAAACAGAACAACAGGAAAGGGCTCTAATGGGGGGCAAGTCAGGAGAGATTAAATGAGAAGAGGCCTTGGGACCCTGGCCACAGAGTTAGGTGAGCATCAAATCAGAGAATAATGACACCACAGTATGAGGCCATTCCGGCCGCCGTGTCTGTGCCAGCTCTCTGTTAGCGCAATGGAAGAAACAAAGAAACAAAAGATATGTCTGGAGGAGCTATCGATAGCAGATTGATCAACTACCGCCCGGAAACAAAGAACAAGTGGAAACAAGATTCAAACCCAAATCTGCGATGTGAGGACACACAAAATGGGTGCAGCATTTACAGTGTGAAACTACTGAACACACACTGAGTGTGAAAGCTGTATTGAGCCCAGTGGAAAGATGCGCTGCTGTTCCTCGAGTGGCTGTTGAGCTTCTTCGGAACATTTCACGACGCCGAGGTCCGGGAGGTCAGCGTTAAGATCCAGCTCCCCAGTCAGTTCAATTCTCCACTTTGGCTCTGTGGATTAGATGGGTCACGTCCCTGTGGTTAACACAGATCTGGAGCATCAATTTTATCCAAACGCACTCCAGCTCAGACACTGTCTCTCTCTCTCTCGGGCATCATCTGTGGGGAGAGAAACGACGTAAACATTCCGAGTCCTGAGAAATCTTTTTCAGAGTGGGCCAATGTAAATCAACCCCGCCGCCAGCATCGCAAACAATTCGTAATCTCTGAACTGGAGTAAAGAGCCTGTCCTGGATTTAAACCAACGACCACTCCCATAGGCATTGATTGAAAATCCTTAAACGAGAACCAGACCTCGAGACCAAAGAGCACAAATTTAAGACCGACATTCAGCAAAATATCATTTATGTTAATATCGATATAATTTCTACATCTCACGGATTGGATTGGATTGGATTTGTTTATTGTCACGTGTACCGAGGTACAGTGAAAAGTATTTTTCTGAAAGAAGGTCAACAGACCATTCAGTACATGGGAAGAAAAGGGAATTAAACAGAATTCAAGAAAATACATGAGAATACATAATAGGGCAACACAATATATACAATGTACTACATCAGCATTGGCATCGGATGAAGCAGACACGGGTGTAGTGTTAATGAGGTCAGTCCATAAGAGGGTCATTTAGGAGTCTGGTGACAGTGGGGAAGAAGCTGTTTTTGAGTCTGTTCGTCCGTGTTCTCAGACTTCTGACTCTCCTGCCCGGCATTATATGTTGAGACATCTGCTAATTTCAGAAACAGCTGTCGCTTGCAACAAGGGACCTGGCCTCTCAAACAGACCATCAGAATCTGCAGCAACACAGTGAGGTTGTACATTCCGCACGTCCATTGATTGCCAGCGGTTTCTGTAGTGTAGTGGTTATCACATTTGCCTCACACGCGAAAGGTCCCCGGTTCGAAACCGGGCAGAAACATCCAACATTTAGCATTTCGTGTGAGAAAAGTTTGCACAATTATTGGGCACAAAATAATTCTATTTCCTGAATGTTTCCGGATTCTCGTGTGTTCCAGGACTATGAAATTTCGTCTCACACGAGCCACTACACTGAATTGAACATTAAGGCCCAAGCACTGAATTTTCGGCAGGCAATGAGAGGTGAAGAATTTTCATATCTTGGCACAGCTCGGATATTAGCAGCTAGTTCATCCACAACAGAGTTTCAGCGATTTACAAATGAACATATTTAATCACCATCTCAAACATGTCTAAATGTGTGACAAATGCAACTTACTGCGGATGCTTCAAACGGAAACAAAAACAGAAAATACTGGATAATCTCAGCAGGTCTGACAGCCTCTGGGGAGCGAAATGGCAGCTGTCGTTTCCAGTCAAGTGGACTCTTTGTCAAAGCTGGAGAACTGGAACTGGAGATTCAGACGATTGTGGGTGGGGGGTGGGGGTGGTGGAGTGCTGTATTGGGTCTCGATAGAGGGCTAGCAATAGGTGGGAAATGACGAAAATATCTCGGGCAGAATGAAAAAGGGAATGTAAATGAGGCTAATCAAGGCTATGAAAGGTGCTGATGGTGCATCAAGCGGTCAGAATGTGTTAATGGCAGAACAAAGGTAAGCAGTGCGTCAGAGAACAATTACAAACAGGGATCAGATTGCTGAAGTAGGATGGTATGGGCTGGTGGGAGGTGGGCGATGCTGAGGGTAAAACATATCAATGGATGGGATGATAAGTTGATGGAAAAAACATGTGATGAAGGGGGAAGTGAGAGTTCACAGTCTGAAGTTGTTGAACTGATAAAGTGAAAGGGACAAAGAGCTGTCTGAGTCCACCAGAATTAGTCAATAGAAATGTGAATGCCCACACATCGACAAACTTCTCGGGAACGTATTGGTTCCATGCAGCTTGAGCTCAGCTTCTCAAAGCAAACACAATGTGAATGAATCCCGCTGTCTCCGCCGCAAAGAAATGAAGAAAACATGCGGTTTGACCAAAGGAAAACCTAATCGTAGGGCTCGTCCGGGATTTGAACCCGGGGCCTCTCGCAAATTCCGACAGCGACACACCCAAAGCGAGAATCATACCCCTAGACCAACGAGCCCCGCCAAAAGAGGCAAAGCATACTGTCATTGCCATCGAAAATCAATCTAAGATCTGCGGAGAACGCCAAAAGTACTGCAACATCTCAGGGACTCAGGCGGCATTTGTCGACAGGACAGCAAAGTTCGTCTTTCACCATCACCTTTCATTAAAACCGGGACAGGTTAGAAATGTGGTACGTCTTAACCAAGTGAATTACCGGAGGGAGGAAACAGAACAACAGGAAAGGGCTCTAATGGGGGGGCAAGTCAGGAGAGAATAAATGAGAAGAGGCATTGGGACCCTGGCCACAGAGTTAGGATGGCATCAAATCAGAGAATAATGACATGCAGTTTGAGCTCAGCTTCTCAAAGCAAACCCAATGTGAATGAATTGCGCCGTCTTCGCTTCGACAAAGAGTCACCCAGACTCGAAACGACACTTACCATCTCTCTCCACAGATGCTGTCAGACCTGATGAGACGGCCTGTGTTTTCTGTTTTTCTTTCCCATTGACGCATACGCAGTAAGTTGCTTTTATCGTACATTTAGACATGTTTGAAATGGTGATTAAATATGTTCATCTGCATCTGTAAAACCAAAAGATTCTGTGGCGCATGAACAAACTGCTAATTTCCGAAGCGTGGCAAAATAGGGAAGGCTTTTCTTCCCCTGGCGTCTTGAAAATTCCGTATTTCTGACTTTGTTGCAGGAATTTTAATATCTCATGCGAGACCAAATCTCATGTTCCTCGAACGTGCGAGATTGAGGAAGAAACGTATTTTGTGCAAACATTCGTCACACAAAATGAGAAAAACGCGATGTTCCTGCACGGTTTCGAACCAGGGACTTTTCGCGTGTTAGGCGAATGTAATAACCACTACACTACAGAAACTGCTGGCAGCATCGCAATCAGCGGACGTGTGCAATGTTGATCCTCAATGTATTGTTGCAGCTTCTAACGGTTCTGCTGAGAGGCCATTAAACTTATTGGAAGAAGCCGTTTCTTTAAAACTGATGTCTCAACTTATCAAAGGATCAGATATTGAACTTTGCTGAACTGGAGATAAGTTATGTTTTGCTTGAAGTTAAATTGAGAGGTGGAGTAAGTAAGTGGTCATAAGTAACCACAGCTGAAACGAGAATTGATGATGCCCTGCTCACTTTGCTCTGCATCGGAAACCAGCTGTCCAACCCATTGAACTAAAAGGGACGCCAAGATAGGAACTGCAAGCCAACCAGGAGTCGAACATGGAATCGCTTGATTCGAGGTCAGGCGCGTTATCTATTGGGCCAGTGGCCCACAGCAGTTATAAGTTTTTGCTATTCCTCGATGATGAAGACCAGTTACGAGATTGAGGTAATATTTAGCGACAGATTAAACTGGAAACACCAGATGTTTCTGACCGGTTTCGAACCGGGGACCATTCGCGTGTAAAGCGAATGTGATAACCACTACACTACAGAAACAGCTGGCAGCGCAGACTCCAACGGGCCTTTGCCACCTTCAACTCAACTGCCTTGTTGCAGCTTCGCATGGTTCGGCTGAGAGGCCATGTCACTTCTGACAAGAACACGTCTATTTCTTTAAAACAGATGTCTAAACTTACAAGCCAGTAGAAGAACCTATATTGAACTGAAGAATTTGTTCAGGAAATCTCTAACGGCGAAATGCTCTCTTCTATTATTAATGCAGCATTCTGAAATCCTTCAGAAAAAAGCAACCGACTTTACACAATATTTGTTTCGTTATTCAATGCTGGAGTTGAGTTTAAGAATTGACAATTATGTGTTTCTTATATTTGACATCTTTGCGTTTTGGTGTGTAAAATGCTGCAGCCTGAATACCGTTCATGTAGAAGAAAGGAGGGGTAATTGTAAATCAACTTTGAGCCTGGATTCCCACAGTGGCTTTTCCTGTTTCTCCATCAGGAAGACCGTTTTTTCTTTCCCAAAGCTGATTCAGTTAAGTCTCTGGCATTTCCTCTAAGTCAGTTACAGTATCGTTTGTGTCTGTCCTTTTGAGTACACATTACTTTCAGACATCCTTCAATCTGGCCTGTTGCATTTGCTGATCCCAATGCCATCTTCTCTGCATTGGAGAAACTAAATGCCGACTGGATGACCGCTTTTCAAAACACCTTCGCTCCATCGACAAGCTGGTGGCAGACTCTCCTGTCGCTTGCTATTTGAACTCACTGTCCTGCTCTCATGTCCACATGTCCGATCTTGGCCTGCAGCAATGTTCCCATGTAGCTCAGCACAACACCGAGGAACAGCCCCCATCCTCCGAGTAGGCACGGTACAGCCTTGCGGATTTTACAGTACGTTCAACAAATTCGCACCGTCAAATCACTCTTCCCACTTCACCACATGTTTCTTTCCATCAACTTATTTTCATTGCTTCCATTGATGTCTTCCTCTCCTATTATCTCCACTCCCCATTCCCCTAGCCAATCGCATCTCTCTTGGGAAATCCGCCCCTTGTTCCTCATTGTCATCTGCCATTAACACATTCTAATCTTCTAATCGCCCCTGTCAGCACAGTTCTTAACACTGATTAGAAACATTTACATTCCCTTTTTCTTTCGACCCAACACATTTTTGTTATTCTCCACCCATCGCTGGCCGTCTGTCGAGGCCCAATGCTTCACGCTCCCCTCCCCCCCTCAACCCCACCCCCCCCACTTCCCCCACACACTCCACCAGTCTACACCTGACCAAAGATCCAGTTGTCCAGCTTCGACAAAGAGTCACCCAGACTCGAAACGACACTTGCCATCTCTCTCCACAGAGGCTGTCAGACCTGATGAGACTGTCCTGTGTTTTCTGTTTTTCTTTCCCATTGACGCATACGCAATAAGTTGCTTTTATCGTACATTTAGACATGTTTGAAATGGTGATTAAATATGTTCATCTGCATCTGTAAACCCAATAGTTTCTGTGGTGGATGAACAAACCGCTGATATCCGAATCGTGGCAAAATAGGCTTTTCTTCCCCCAGCGTATTGAAAATTCAGTATTTCTGACTTTGTTGCAGGAATTTTATTATCTCATGCGAGACCAAATCTCATGTTCCTCGAACGTGCGAGATTGAGGAAGAAAGGTATTTTGTGCAAACATTCGTCACACAAAATGAGAAGCACGGGATGTTTCTGCCCGGTTTCGAACCGGGGACTTTTCGCGTGTTAGGCGAATGTGATGACCACTACACTACACAAACTGCAGGGAGGATCACAATCAGTGGCCCAGTGTAATGTTGAACCTCAATGTATTGTTGCAGCTTCTAATGGTTCCGCTGAGAGGCCATGTAACTTATTGCAAGAAGCGTTTCTTTAAAACCGATCTCTCAACTTATCAAAGGATCAGATATTGAACTTTGCTGAACTGGAGATAAGTTATGTTTTGCTTGAAGTTAAATTGAGAGGGCGGGGCTTTCATAGGTATCCGCAGCTGAAACGAGAATTGATGATGCCCTGCTCACTTTGCTCTGCATCGGGAACCAGCTGTCCAACCCACTGAACCAAAGGGGACACCAAAATTTTGAACCGCGAGCCAGCCAGGAGTCGAACGTACTCAGACGCGTTATCCATTGCGCCACTAGCCCACAGTAGTTCCAAAGTTTTGCTATTTCTCGATGATGCAGACTAGTTACGAGATTGAGATCATATTTAGCAACATACTAAACTGGAAGCACCAGATGTTTCAGCCCGGTTTCGAACCGGGGACCATTCGCGTGTAAAGCGAATGTGATAACCACTACACTACAGAAACAGCTGGCAACGCAGACGCTAACGGACTTGTGCCATCTTCAACACAACAGCCTTGTTGCAGCTTCGCGTAGTTCGGCTGAGGCCATGTCACTTTTTCCAAGACACGTCTGTTTCTTTAAAACAAATGTTGTAAACTTACAAGCCAGAAGACGAACCTATATTGAACTGAAGAATTTGTTCAACAAATCTCTAACGGCGAAAAGCTCTCTTCTATTATTAATGCAGCATTCTTAAATCCTACAGAATAAAGCAACCGACTTTACTCAATATTTGTTTCATTATTCAATGCTTGAGTTGAGTTTAAGAATTGACAATTATGTGTTTCTTATATTTGACCTCTTTGTGGTTTGGTGTGTAACATGTTGCAGCCTAAATACCGTTCATGTATATGAAAGGAGGGGTAACTCTATATGGATAGAGTTACAATATCCAATAGCTTCTATGCCAGTTGCAGAATGTCTCAACATATTTTTTGGTTGTTCCACAAATGTATGCGGAACAATGAACTTTCTCAGATACCAGGTAGACCGATATGCGAGAGAAAGTTAGATAAACAAGTATGCAGCTAAACAGATTGATAGTAGTTAGATAGATGGATAGACAGACGGGGAGGCGGATAGGTATATAGATAAACAGATAGATTAGTTTATTCTGCCTATGTACTCAAGTACTTTAGTTAATGATCCTGTATGTATCATAGCATTAATGTTATTCTTGTTTAAACAGCTGTTCCTTGTCACCTCGGAGACATTTCACAGATCGATGTCTCGGGTAACAGAAGGAACGACCATCTCGCTTCATCACAATGTTACTCTCACTACAAATTACTTTGTATTCTGGTACCGGCAGTTCTCCAATCAGGTTCTCAAGTATCTGGTCTCCACATTCAGAGATGGAAGAGTTGAGGGAAGGTTTAAATGTCTGTGGACAGTGAGAATGTTTTAACAAGGTTAACAGTGTTAACAAGGTTGAGCTGTCAGACGCTGCAGTGTATTACAGTGCAGTGAGACACTGTAAAATTAAGAGATGAGGAGCCTGTACAAGAACGCACTCGACATGAGGACCGTGGAGACAACCAGCCCGTGTGCAGTGGAAATGAGAGTGATCCAAACAAAATGTTTTTCATCCGTGTGATTTAATGGAATTAAAAATATGTGTTATTTCCAATAATGTGACTTGCAGATTAACCCACAGAACAATATCAATCACTTTTTGATACAGTGGCTTATTTACATTTTTTGACATCGTTGATGATTAGGGTGCTTTCAAGACTTCCATTCTTTCCAAATGAACATCCAAACTTAACAGTTTAATGAGTTTTTTCAGTTCATTTATTTATGTAAATGAACACAGACTTTGGCAACAAGGAAAGCACGTCAGAAAGCTGAGACAAGTGATCTCGGTCAATATTAAGTAGAAAATATAGCAAAAGAAAAACAACGAACAAGGCATCAGATACAGGACCAAAGCAATAATAACACTTTGATGATAATAATTCACCAATATCCTGCAGCAATATTCGTGAATACACTGAGAATCGTTGTTTCACAGACATAATTCCACCAGTTAACGTTGCGAGATCTTCTCTTTGGTTTAAGCCTGACGAGCTGTCAGTTAGTTCACCGCTGTTACAGGTGACAGCTGGGATTACAGGAAATATCTGTGACGCTTCACCACAACCACATTTCGGGCAAGAATAAAAATGTGAAATACGGATTCTCAGGCACTGAAGCACGTCTTCTGGGCCGGAAGTTCTGCGTTTCAATACCACTCCAGGGCTTTATGGCTGCAGAGGTTGTGCTCCTTGCCTGGCCACACACGACGATTATCAGCTTGCCACTTCTTCCAATATGACTAATGGTAGGTGGTAAGAGCTGGAGAGTTTCCTGGTCAGCCATGCTGCAAGAGGCAACAGAAACTACTGCAGCACTTTGTCAGGAAAAGTCATGGGCCAATCTGAGGGAAGTCCAGGGTCATCCAGCGCCATCTGATGTCTGGTACCTGGGAGATGTGTAGGATGGCACAGGAGACTGGGAGTGCACTCTGTCCATTATTGTAGTAAAAAGTCACTGGGTAGTCTGAATGTGACGGCACATGTTACTGCCCAATATAGATCCTCAATTTATTGTAAAGAGAGAGATAAAGAGCGAGAAACAGAAAAAGGGCGTCCATCGTTCCATTACAAAATGTTCTGGTTGTTATTTGCCACGAATTCAAATTATCCGGAGAATCTGGGGCTCACTTTGGCAATAAGGAAGGCCCTTTACTCAAGGATCGGAATGACAACTCTTACTGACAGAGAATTAAACATTTCCACCGTCCTCTATGTTCAGCATGATTTCGAACATCGCAACAGTGATTACACTGGGATTGTGCTTCCTGTGATTGCAGGGTTTTACAGACATCCGGAGTCTATAACATTTTCTTTTGTCTCTTTTCATTCGATATATGGTTCTTGTAGTTAAATTCATTGTCCACCTGTTTCTGCGGTGATCAGTAAAGTGTATTTCATAATTTCCATTCCTTTACATGAATCTGCGGTTCCGGGATTGCTTTGATGGTTTGTGGTCAGCTCCTGCGATTTCCCGAATTCCCTCCAAACACTGTTTTAAGATTCATTCCGCTTAACAGGAACCCGGCAGTCTGTCAGGAACAAGAATCCGGGATCGTACTGAGGGGCCCCTGATGGAAACCTGCCTGGTGTTCAGGGAGAGCGAGTGGCCGCACGCCCGGTGGGGCTGCTCACCCATCTGTCAGACATTAGTCGGACCATATAAAAGCTTGTAATCAGCTCGCTGTACATCTCATGTTTCTCATCATAAAGATAAAGGTACCTACGAATTACCAGCACAAGTGCTTAGCTGCAAACCCCATTTGTCAGGCGATGCTCTGTTGTTAGCCCCCTCGTCTCTGAATCAAAAACTGCAGGCTTCTACTCCCTGTACAGAGACGTGAGCCCAATGATCTATGCTGGTGCCTTTGTGCAGTTTTCAGGTAGCGGTGCATCGCTCTCGGATTAGATGTTCAATCGAGGGTGCTGTCTTTCCTCTAAGATATCTTACAACACCAGGTTAAAGACCAACATGTTTGTTTCAAACACTAGCTTTCGGAGCACCGCTCCTTCCTCAGGTGAATGAAGAGAGCTCCAGCTCTCCAGTCAGTTCAATTCTCCACTTTGGCTCTGTAGATTAGATGGGTCACGTCCCTGTTAAATTAACGCAGATCTGGAGCATCAATTCTATCCAAACGCACTCCAGCTCAGACACTATCTCTCTGAACAAATTTCCACTCCGACATCAACTCACCAAAGACTCTGGTACTTAGATGCTCGCTGCCCAGCAATTTGGTTTCATTCAACCTGGATCGAATATAAAGCAAAATACTGCCGAAGCAAGACATATAAAATAAAAACAGAAACTGCTGAATAAAGTCGATCATCATCTGTGCGGAGAGAAACGACGGAAACATCCCGAGTCCTGAGAAATCTTTTTCACAGTGGGCCAATGTAAATCAACCCCGCCGTCAGAATCGCAAACAATTCATACTGTATTGTTGCAGCTTCTCATGGTTCGGCTGAGAGGCCATGTCACTTCTTACAAGAACAAGTCTGTTTCTTTCAAACAGATGTCTAAACTTACAAGCCAGAAGAATTTGTTCAGCAAATCTCTAACGGCGAAATGCTCTCTTCTATAATTAAGCCATGATGTGGAGATGCCGGCGTTGGACTGGGGTGAGCACAGTAAGAAGTCTTACAACACCAGGTTAAAGTCCAACAGGTTTGTTTCAAACACGAGCTTTCGGAGCACGGCTCCTTCTTCAGGTGAAAAAGGAGCCGTGCTCCGAGAGCTCGTGTTTGAAACAAACCTGTTGGACTTTAACCTGGTGTTGTAAGACTTCTTACTGTTCTATAATTAACGCAGCATACTTAAATCCTACAGAAAAAAGCAACCAACATTACATAATATTTGTTTCGTTATTCAATGCTTAAGTTGAGTTTAAGAATTCAGAATTATGGGTTTCTTATATTTGACCTCGTCGTGTTTTGGTGTGTAACATGCTGCAGCCTCAATACCCTTCATGTATGAGAAAGGAGGGGTGACAGCAAATCCGCACTGAGCCTGGATTCCCACAGTGGCTTTTCCTGTTTCTCCGTCAGGAAGACCGTTTCTTCTTTCCCAAAGCTGGTGCAGTTAACTCTCTGGCATTTCCTCTAAGTCAGTTACAGTATCGTTTGTGTCTGTCCTTTTGAGTACACATTACTTTCAGACATCCTTCAATCTGGCCTGTTGCATTTGCTGATCCCAATGCCATCTACTCTGCATTGCAGAGACTAAATGCCGACTGGATGACCGCTTTGCAAAACACCTTCGCTCCATCGACAAGCTGGCGGCAGACTCTCCTGTCGCTTGCTATTTCAACTCACTGTCCTGCTCTCATGTCCACATGTCCGATCTTGGCCTGCTGCAATGTTCCCATGTAGCTCAGCACAACGCCGAGGAACAACCCCATCCTCCGAATCGGCACGGTACAGCCTTGCTGATTTTACAGTACGCTCAACAACTTCGCACCGTGAAATCACTCTTTCCACTTCACCACATGTTTATTTCCATCAACTTATTTTAATTGCTTCCACAGTCCAAAGATGTGCGGGTTAGGTGGATTGGCCATGCTAAATTGCCCGTAGTGTAAGGTTAATGGGGGGAATTGTTGGGTTACGGGTATACGGGTTACGTGGGTTTAAAGTAGGTTGATCATTGTTCGGCACAACATCGAGGGCCGAAGGGCCTGTTCTGAGCTGTACTGTTCTATGTTCTATTGATGTGTCTTCCTCTCCCATTGTCCACCATCCCTTCCATCTTGGGAAATCCGCCCCCTGTTTCTCATTGTCCTCTGCCGTTAACACATTCTAATATTCTAATCGCCTCTATCAGCACCGTTCTTAACTTTGATTAGAACCATTTACATTCCCTTTATCTTTCGTTCCAACATATTTTTGTTATTCTCCACTCATCGCTGGCCGTCTGTCGAGGCCCAATGCTTCACGCTCTCCCCACCCTCACTTCCCCCACACACACCGCCAGTCTAAACCTGGCCAAGATCCAGTTGTCCAGCTTCGACAAAGAGTCACCCATAATCGAAACAACACTTGCCATCTCTCTCCACAGAGGCTGTCAGACTTGCTGAGACTGTCCTGTGTTTTCTGTTTTTGTTTCTCATTGACGCATCCGCAGTAAGTTGCTTTTATCGTACATTTAGACATGTTTGAAATGCTGATTAAATATGTTCATCTGCATCTGTAAACCCAATAGATTATGTGGTGGATGAACAAACTGCTAATATCCGAACTGTGCCAAAGGTCCCCTTTCTTCCCCGGCGTCTTTAAAATTCAATACTTAGAACATAGAACAGTACAGCACAGAACAGGCCCTTCGGCCCTCAATGTTGTGCCGAGCAATGATCACCCTACTCAAACCCACGTATCCACCCTATACCCGTAACCCAACAATCCCCCCATTAATCCACACATCATTGGACTTCTGACTTTGTTGCAGGAATTGTAATACCTTATGCGAGACCAAATCTCATGTTCCTCGAACGTGCGAGATTGAGGAACAAACGTATTTTGTGCAAACATTCGTCACACGAAGTGAGAAGCACGGGATGTTTCTGCCCGGTTCCGAAAAGAGGACCTTTCGCATGTTAGGCGAATGTGATAACCACTACACTACAGAAAAAGCTGGCAACGCAAACGCCAACGGAACCGTGCCACGTTCAACTCAACTGCCTTCTTGCAGCTTCTGATGGTGTCGCTGAAAGACATTGTCACGTCTTACAAGAACACGTCTGTTTCTTTAAAACAGATGTCTAAACTTACAAGCCAGAAGAAGAACCTATATTGAACTGAAGCGTTTGTTCAGCTAATCTCTAACGGCGAAATACTCTCTTGTATTATTAATGCAGCATTCTTAAATCCTACAGAAAAAAACAACCGACTTTAAACAATATTTGTTTCCTTATTCAATGCTTGAGTTGAGTTTAAGAATTGATAATTATGTGTTTTGAGTGACGAATGTTTGCACAAAATACGTTTGTTCCTCAATCTCGCACGTTCGAGGAACATGAGATTTGGTCTCGCATAAGGTATTACAATTCCTGCAACAAAGTCAGAAATGTTGAATTTTCTAGACGCCAGGCGAAGAAAAGCCTTTCCTATTTTGCCACAATTCGGATATTAGCATTTTGATCATCCACCACAGAATCTATTGGAGTTCCAAAACTTGGAACTGCTGTGGGCCAGTGGCGCAATGGATAACGAGATTCCAGGTTCGACTCCTGGCTGGCTCGCAGTTCCAAGTTTTGGCGCCCCGTTTAGTTCAGTGGGTTGGACAGCTAGTTCTCGATTGATCGCTAGCGGTTTCTGTAGTGTAGTGTTTATCACATTCGTCTCACACGCGAAAGGTCCCCGGGCGAAACCGGGCAGAAACATCGAACGTTTAGCATTTTGTGTGAGAAAAGTTTGCACAATTATTGGTCACAAAATAATTCTGTTCCTGAATGTTGCCGGAATCTCGTGTGTCCCAGGACTATGAGATTTCGCCGAACATGAGCCACTAAACTGAATTGAACATTAAGGCCCAAGCACTGAATTTTCGGCAGGCAATGAGAGGTGAAGAATTTTCATATCTTGGCACAGCTCGGATATTTGCAGCTAGTTCATCCACAACAGAATTTCAGCGATTTACAAATGAACATATTTAATCACCATATCAAACATGTCTAAAGGTATGACAAATGCAACTTACTGCGGTTGCTTCAAACGGAAACAAAAACAGAAAATACTGGATAATCTCTGCAGGTCTGACAGCCTCTGGGGAGCGAAATGGCAGCTGTCGTTTCCAGTCAAGTGGACACTTTGTCAAAGCTGGAGAACTGGAACTGGAGATTCAGACGATTGTGGGTGGGGGGGTGGGGGTGGTGGAGTGCTGTATTGGGTCTCGATAGAGGGCTAGCAATAGGTGGGAAATGACGAAAATGTCTCGGGCAGAAAGAAAAAGGGAATGTAAATGAGGCTAATCAAGGCTATGAAAGGTGCTGATGGCGCATCAAGCGGTCAGAATGTGTTAAGGGCAGAACAAAGGTAAGCAGTGCGTCAGAGAACAATTACAAACAGGGATCAGATTGCTGAAGTAGGATGGTATGGGCTGGGGGGAGGGGGGCAATGCTGAGGGTAAAACATATCAATGGTAGGAATGATAAGTTGATGGAAAAAGCATGTGGTGGAGGGGGAAGTGAGAGTTCACAGTCTGAAGTTGTTCAACTGATAAAATGAAAGGGACAAAGAGCTGTCTGAGTCCACCAGAATTAGTCACTAGAAATATGAATGCCCACACATAGACAAGCTTCTCGGGAACGTATTGGTTCCCTGCAGTTTGAGCTCAGCTTCTCAAAGTAAACCCAATGTGAATGAATCCCGCCGTCTGCGCCGCAAAGAAATGACCAACGGAAAACCTCATCGAAGTGCTCGTCAGGAATTTGAACCCGAGACCTCTCGCAAATTCCGACAGCAAGATACCCATAGCGAGAATCATACCCCTAAGCCAACGAGCCCCGCGGAAAAAGCTAAAGCATACTGTCATTGCCATGGAAAATCAATCTAACATCTGCGGAGAACGCCAAAAGTACTGCAACACCTCAGGTAGTCAGGCGGCATTTGTCGACGGGACAACAAAATTCGTCTTTCACCGTCACCTTTCATTAAAACCGGGACAGGTTAGAAATCAGAAGGGGGTTCAGTGCAGTTAGATTGCGAATATACAGACCGGACCATGTACCACATGCTATGGTACCAGCAAAAGCCGGCACAGCCGCCGAGATTGGTCATAGAACATAGAACAGTACAGCACAGAACAGGCCCTTCGGCTCTCGATGTTGTGCCGAGCAATGATCACCCTACTTAAACCCACGTAACCCGTATACCCGTAACCCAACAATCCCCCCATTAACCTTACACGACGGGCAATTTAGCATGGCCACTCCACCTAACCCGCACATTTCTGGACTGTGGGAGGAAACCTGAGCACCCGGAGGAAACCCACGCACATTCAGGGAGGACGTGCAGACTCCACACAGACAGCGACCCAGCCGGGAATCGAACCTGGGACCCTGGAGCTGTGAAGCATTGATGCTAACCACTATGCTACCGTGAGGCCTCACCATTAACATATTGACGATGAAGAAAGAGGAGATCTCAGGACGATATCTGGCGGCTGCCAACAAGTCTAAAAAGAATGGTTACCTCAATATAACCGCGCTCAGTGTGGAGGATGGGGCGGTCTATTACTGTGCAATGAGCACAGTGTCACAAAGCAGCTACAACCACGTACGAAAGCCTCAGAGAGTATTTTCAATTCCAGTAAATTTGCGTTCCTGCCCTTGCACCGGAGGATGGTTTGATCTGGATTCAGAAAAATACTCAAGTCTATTTCTCCACAATTGCATTGTGCAATTGCAGAGAGTCCTTGTATAGGTCAATAGAGGAGCCGTTTCGGATTCGTGAGATTAATCAGCATGTCGCGATGCAAATTTAAGCTTGGAATATCCACTTCCGAGCAGCAGTAATGAAAGTTCTCAGATGTGGGGATAATAAAATCTTCCAGGACCGTTAACTTAGGTCGACCTTATGCCAACGAGTCTGAGCCCCCAGTAGTCTTCAGCGGAACATCGACTTTCTGATCGAAAATACATCAAATCTATGTTGACACTTCCTGCTTTCTGTTATGGAGGTTCCCAGATAAGGGACGTGTTTCAAAGAAAGTGTGGTGCTGTCCAAGTGAGTTCTGTAAAATCCACGGGCCTGTGATGATTCCACGTCTCACAAATGTCCATGCCCGCGGGACTATGTGTACGCTCCTTCCAGATATTTTCCGCACTGCCTCAGGGGACCAATATTACCAGCATTCTCATTCGGTCCCTGGCAATCAGAGGATTGGCCGTCACTGTTGAAATGCACAGAGTTGTGATCCTGTTGTCGTCTCCGTGGCGCAATCGGTTAGCGCGTTCGGCTGTTAACCGAAAGGTTGGTGGTTCGATCCCACCCAGAGACGAATTGTTGTTCCACTTCTGGATGATATGTTTTTAGGGGCTGTTTAGGACAGGGCTAAATCGCTGGCTTTGAAAGCAGACCAAGCAGGCCAGCAGCACGGTTCGATTCCCGTAACAGCCTCCCCAAACAGGCGCCGGAATGTGACGACTAGGGGATTTTCAGAGGAACTTTATTTGAAGCCGACTCGTGACAATAAGCAATTTTCCTGTTCAGATAACACGTACCGTGCACCGGCTGCGGCATGGAGTTGCCTCTATCGCTGCAATATCCTTCATGGCGCCGAGCTGGGGAATAGCTCAACGATGTTGTGTCTCCCCCGATAACTCAGGAGATTGTGACACCTCCTCACGGACCTGCTGACAGACGAATGTTGAGCAGGAGTTGTCTATTCATCCCCTTGAGCCTTCTCCAACATTCAATAAGTTCGTGACAGATGCGAACATGACCTCAGATTCACATTTCACCGACCCCGGATAACCTTTGATTACCTTTTCAGTTGAGAATCCAACCACATCGGTCTTAAAATCTTCAATGGGCCTATCCCAGCGGTCTCTGGAGAAGAATCCCTCAGAAAAAAAGCCCAAAGATCTACATAACCGGTCCGGGTCGAGCAGTATCTCTGGCCATGATGTGGAGATGCCGGCGTTGGACTAGCGTGAGCACAGTAAGAAGTCTTACAACACCAGGTTAAATGATTCTGTTTTGTGATTCACCTGAGGAAGGAGCTGCGCTCCGAAAGCTCGTGTTTGAAACAAACCTGTTGGACTTTAAACTGGTGTTGTAAGACGTCTTACTGTATCTCTGGCAGCAGCGCATCCCTTCCCGATGAACTTAATGCATTCTATGCTCGGTTTGAGCAGGTAACCAACAATCCGCTGTCAAGTGCCCCAGCAGCCCTTAATTCACCCATACCCACCATCACAGTTTCCGAAGTCAGATTATTATTATTATGTACAATAACCGCCGAGCAACATGAGAATTACTATCAGTTGGGACAAGGGAAGCACATGGTGCCAGGTTTAGACTTTAATAGAAATCAATTTTTCGATGGAAAATCCCTGAAGTTTCTGTTGACCCGACATGTTTTATGTTGGATTCCCACACAGATCAGGAACAGACTTCGCCCAATTGAGACGAAGGGGCGCTAAGGGCCAATTCAGCAAGGCCAATCCAGATTTCCTACACATCTTTGAACTGTGGGAGGAAATCGCTTCTCGCCTTTTTGCTAAGATGAGCGTGAGGTCAGGTGGAATGCGTGGATCTGGTATGTCTCTCTTCTGGGGGCCATGAATTGGATTCAATTTGAATTAGTTTTTGGAGCAGGCGGCCCTGACGTCAATTGTAATGAAGTGCTTTGAGAGGCTGATCATGAAGCGCATCACCTCCTTACTCCCGGAACGCCTTGACCCAACTTATCATTCCTTCCATTGATATGTTTTACCCTCAGCATTCCCCCCCTCCCCATCCTACTTCAGCAATCTGATCCCTGTTTGTAATTGTTCTCTGACGCACTGCTTACCTTTGTTCTGCCATTAACACATTTTGACCGCTTGATGCGCCATCAGCACCTTTCATAGCCTTGATTAGCCTCATTTACATTCCCTTTTTCTTTCTGCCCGAGACATTTTCGTCATTTCCCACCTATTATCCAGTATTTTCTGTTTTTGTTTCCGTTTGAAGCATCCTCTTGTTCACCTCTCATTGCCTGCCGAAAATTCAGTGCTTGGGCCTTAATGTTCAATTCAGTGTAGTGGCTCATGTGAGACGAAATTTCATAGTCCTGGAACACACGAGATTCCGGCAACAATCAGGAAACAGAATTATTTTGTGCCCAATAATTGTGCAAACTTTTCTCACACGAAATGCTAAATATTCGATATTTCCAACCGGGAACCTTTCGCGTGTGAGGCGAATGTGATAATCACTACACTACAGAAACCGCTGGCAATCAATCGACGTGCGGAATGTACAACCTCACTGTTGCTGCAGATTCTGAAGGTCTATGTGAGAGGCCAAGTCCCTTGTTGCAAGCGACAGCTGTTTCTTAAATTAACAGATGTCTCAACATATAACGGCGTGAGATGTAGAAATTATATCGAAATTAACATAAATTATATTTTGCTGAATGTCGGACTTAAATTTGTGCTCTTTGGTCTCGAGGTCTGGTTCTCGTTTAGAGATTTTCAATCAATGCCTACGGGAGTGGTCGTGGGTTTAAATCCAGGACAAGCTCTTTACTCCAGGTCAGAGATTACGAATTGTTTGCGATGCTGACGGCGGGGTTGATTTACATTGGCCCACTCTGAAAAAGATTTCTCAGGACTCGGGATGTTTACGTCGTTTCTCTCCCCACAGATGATGCTCGAGAGAGAGAGACAGTGTCTGAGCTGGAGTGCGTTTGGATAAAATTGATGCTCCAGATCTGTGTTAACCACAGGGGCGTGACCCATCTAATCCACTGAGCCAAAGTGGAGAATTGAACTGACTGGAGAGCTGGATCTTAACGCTGACCTCCCGGACCTCGGCGTCGTGAAATGTTCCAAAACAGCTCAACAGACACTCGAGGAACAGCAGCGCATCTTTCCACTGGGCTCAATACAGCTTTTACACTCAGTGTGTATTCAGCAGTTTCACACTGTAAATGCTGCACCCATTTTGCGTGTCCTTACATCGCAGATTTGGGTTTCAATCTTGTTTCCACTTGACAAATGCCGCCTGAGTCCCTGAGTTGTTGCAGTACTTTCGGCGTTCTCCGCTGATGTTAGATGGACGTTCGATGGCAATGACAGTATGCTTTGCCTGCATCTGCGTGGCTGGTTGGTCTAGGGGTATGATTCTCGCTTTGGGTGTCTTGCTGTCGGAATTTGCGAGAGATCGGTGGTTCAAATCCCGGGCGAGCCTTTCGATGGAGTGTTCCCTTGGTCAAGCAACATGAATTCTTTGCGGCGCAAATAAATTTTCTGATTTTGTTTCCGATTGACGCATCCGCAGTAAGTTGCTTTAATCGTACATTTATACATGTTTGAAATGGTGATTAAATATGTTCATCTGCATCTGTAAACCCAATAGATTCTGTGGTGGTGGAACAAACTGCTAATACCCGAATTGTGGCAAAATAGGAAAGGATTTTATTCCCCCCGCGTCTTGAAAATTCAGTATTTCCGACTTTGTTGCAGGAATTTTAATACCTTATGCGAGACCAACTGGGAACTTCTTCGAACGCGTGAGATTGAGAAACAAACGTATTTTGTGCAAACATTCGTCACACACAATGATAAGCACGGGATGTTTCTGCCCGATTTCGAACCGCGGACTTTTCGCGTGTGAGGCGAATGTGATAACCACTACACTACAGAAACTGCTGGGAGCGCCGCAAACAGTTGACGTGTGCAATGTTCAACCTCAATGTGTTGCTGCAGCTTCTATTTTTTTAAGCTGAGAGGCCATTTAACTTATTGCAGGAAGCCGTTTCTTTAAAACTGATGTCTCAACTTATCGAAGCATCACACAGTTTTGGTGTGTAACATGCTGCAGCTTAAATACCGTTCATGTAGAAGAAAGGAGGGGTAATTGCAAATCAACTTTGAGCCTGGATTCCCTCAGTGGCTTTTCCTGTTTCTCCATCAGGAACACCGTTTTTTCTTTCTCAAAGCTGGTTCAGTTAAGTCTCTGGCATTTCCTCTAAGCCAGTTACAGGTGGCAGACTCTCCTGTCGCTTGCTATTTAAACTCACTGTCCTGCTCACATGTCCGATCTTGGCCTGCTGCAATGTTCCCATGTAGCTCAGCACAACGCCGAGGAACAGCCCCTCATCCTCCGAATCGGCACGGTGCAGCCTTGCGGATTTTACAGTAGGCTCAACAACTTCGCACCGTGAAATCACTCTTCTCGCTTCACCACATGTTTATTTCCATCAACTTATTTTCATTGCTTCCATTGATAAGTCTTCCTCTCCCATTGTCTCCCCTCCCCATTCCCCTATTGGTACGGGAATCGAACCGTGCTGCTGGTCTGCTTGGTCTGCTTTAAAAGCCAGCGATTTAGCCGAGTGAGCTAAACCAGCCCCAGCTAAAATAATGGCACTCCCAATGCCGTGTCATTGCCATTCCTGCAATGCCGTGACTCGGATTCGAACCGAGGTTGCTGCGGCCACAACGCAGAGTACTAACCACTATACGATCACGGCGAGCTACTCAAGAGACACGCCAGAGTCTATTAAGTTTCGGTACATTATCACTAGTGCATCTGCATTCTATAAACTCCTCCTCAAGGTTGCCTTGACCGACCTGGTTAAACCAATCATAGAACATAGAACATAGAACAGTACAGCACAGAACAGGCCCTTCGGCCCTCAATGTTGTGCCGAGCCATGATCACCCTACTCAAACCCACGTATCCACCCTATACCCGTAACCCAACAACCCCCCCCTTAACCTTACTTTTATTAGGACACTACGGGCAATTTAGCACGGCCAATCCACCTAACCCGCACATCTTTGGACTGTGGGAGGAAACCGGAGCACCCGGAGGAAACCCACGCACACAGGGGGAGGACGTGCAGACTCCACACAGACAGTGACCCAGCCGGGAATCGAACCTGGGACCCTGGAGCTGTGAAGCATCGACATGTAGATTAAAATCCCCCATGATAACTGCTGTACCATTTCTACATGCATCAGTTATTTCTTTGTTTATTGCCTGCCCCACCATAACGTTACTATTTGGTGGCCAATAGACTACTCCTAACAGTGACTTTTTCGCCTTACTATTCCTGATTTCCACCCAAATGGATATCCTCCATAGCACCGATGTCATCCCATACCATTGCCCGGATGTCATCCTTAAATAACAGAGCAACACCACCTCCCTTACCATCCACTCTGTCATTCGAATAGTTTGATACCCTCGGATATTTAACTCCCAGTCGTGAGCATCCTTTAACCATGTTTCAGTAATGGGCACTAAATCATAGTCATTTACGATGATTTGTGCCATCAACTCATTTACTTTATTCCGAATACTACGAGCATTCAGGTAAAGTACACTTATGTTGGTTTTTTTTACCTCTGTTTTGAATCTTAACATCTTTGGGGCTCGTTGGTCTAGGGGTATGATTCTCGCTTTGGGTGTGCCGCTGTTGGAATTTGCGAGAGGTCCCAGGTTCAAATCCCAGACGAGCCCTTCGATTAGGTTTTCTGTTGGTCAAGCTGCATGTTTGGGGCAGCACGGTAGCATGGTGGTTAGCATAAATGCTTCACAGCTCCAGGGTCCCAGGTTCGATTCCCCGCTGGGTCACTGTCTGTGCGGAGTCTGCACGTCCTCCCCGTGTGTGCGTCGGTTTCCTCCCACAGTCCAAAGATGTGCGGGTTAGGTGGATTGGCCATGCTAAATTGCCCGTAGTGTACTAAAAAGTAAGGTGGGGGGGTTGTTGGGTTGCAGGTATGGGGTGGATACGTGGGTTTGAGTAGTGGTGATCATTGCTCGGCACAACATCAAGGGCCTGTTCTGTGCTGTTCTGTTCTCTGTTCTAATTACATCTCCAGTTTTATTCCTTTTGTTATTACTGGGCCTATTCACTGAGCTCCCCTCAGTCACTGTCGCCCTTTTAGATTTTTGACTATGTCTTCTCTGCCTAGCACTTTTCCCCTTACTTCCTTTTGCTTCTGTCCCTGTTTTACTACCTTCCAACTTCCTGCATTGGTTCCCATCCACCTGCCACATTAGTTTAAACCCTCCCCAACAGCTCTAGAAAACTGGGACATCGGTTCCAGTCCTGCCCAGGTGCAGACCGTCCGGTTTGTACTGGTCCCACCTCCCCCAGAACCGGTCCCAATGCCCCAGGAATTTGAATCCCTCCCTCTTGCATCATCTCTCGAGCCACGCATTCATCCTATCTATCCTGACATTCCTACTCACCTTTCGCGTGTTAGACGAATGTGATAACCACTACACGACCGAAATTGCTGGGAGTGTTGCAATCAGTGGCCCTGAGCAATGTTGAACCTCAATGTGTTGCTGCAGCTGCTAATGGTTCCGCTGAAATGCCATGTAACTTATTGCAAGAACCCGTTTCTTTAAAACTGATGTCTCAACTTATCAAAGGATCAGATATTGAACTTTGCTGAACTGGAGATCAGTTATGTTTTGTTTGAAGTTAAATTGAGAGGGCAGGGCTTTTATAAATAACCAGAGCTGAAACGAGAATTGATGATGCCCTGCTCACTTTGCTCTGCATCGGGAACCAGCTGTCCAACCCACTGAACTAAAGGGGACTCCAACACTAGGAACTGCGAACCAGCCAGGAGTCGAACCTGAAATCTCCTAATTCGTAGTCAGATGCATTATCCATTGCGCCACTGGCCCACAGAAGTTCCAAACTCGTGCTATTCCTCGATGATGAAGATCAGTTACGAGATTGAGGTAATATTCAACAACAGACTAAACTGAAAACACCAGATGTTTCTGCCCGGTTCCGAACCAGGGACCATTCGAGTATAAAGCAAATGTGGTAACCACTACACCACAGAAACAGCTTTGCATGGTTCAGCTTTGCTACTGAACTAAAGGGGACTCCAACACTAGGAACTGCGAACCAGCCAGGAGTCGAACCTGAAATCTCCTAATTCGTAGTCAGATGCATTATCCATTGCGCCACTGGCCCACAGAAGTTCCAAACTCGTGCTATTCCTCGATGATGAAGATCAGTTACGAGATTGAGGTAATATTCAACAACAGACTAAACTGAAAACACCAGATGTTTCTGCCCGGTTCCGAACCAGGGACCATTCGAGTATAAAGCAAATGTGGTAACCACTACACCACAGAAACAGCTTTGCATGGTTCAGCTTTGCTGAGAGGCCATGTCACTTCTTAAAAGAACACGTCTGTTTCTTTAAAACAGATGTTTAAACTTACAAGCCAGAAGAAGAACTTATATTGAACTGAAGAATTTGTTCAGCAAATCTCTAACGGCGAAATGCTCTCTTCTATTATTAATGCAGCATTCTTAAATCCTACAGAACAAAGCAACCGACTTTACACAATATTTGTTTCGTTATTCAATGCTTGAGTTGAGTTTCAGAATTGACAATTATGTGTTTCTTATATTTGACCTCTTTGTGTTTTGGTGTGTAACATGCTGCAGCCTAAATACCGTTCATGTAGAAGAAAGGAGGGGTAATTGTAAATCAACTTTGAGCCTGGATTCCCACACTGGCTTTTCCTGTTTATCCATCAGGAAGACCGTTTTTTCTATCTCAAAGTTGGTTCAGTTAAGTCTCTGGCATTTCCTCTAAGCCAGTTACAGTATCGTTTGTGTCTGTCCTTTTGAGTACCTCCCAACACACACACATGGAAAACCGAGGAGATGGACCATCCGAGCCTCCCTCGAAAACTCAATGGGGGAACAGGACTTCTACACCACCCCCCCCACCCGCTCCCCACTTCGCCGTTCAAAATGAGCGTAAATATAAAGTTAAAAGTTCTGACTTTGATTGTAAATATAAATGTACAAAAGGGAATGTGAGCACAGAACCTGGTTCACAGTTAAAGTGACGACCTGTTTTACAGATGTTTATGACGTTGCTGTTGCTTTGTTTCTTCTTTTGTATTCTTACCAATGGCTCTGTCTCATGTTGTGCATACACCTTGTTACTAAATGTTAAAAATCCCAATGAAAGTATTTGTGAAAAAGAGTCAATCACATTGCTGTGGATCTGCAGTCTCCTGTAGAACTGTATTTTTTACAATAACAAACCTGAATGATTTAAATTCCAACACCCGCCATGGTGAGATTCAAACAAGGATTTCTGATTTATTTACCCAGTGATAATGCCACGAGGTCACCACCTCCCCACTGACAGCCTCGAGTTCCAAAATAACAATTTTCACTGAAACATACGCTCATTTTGCAGAGTCCACCGTCAACATCCCCGAGAATGTGCTGCCCGACTGGCAGACCTGACTCAGAGGTGGCGGTAAAGTGGTTTCCTGTCGGGCGTTTGTCGAGTGCTGCTGGGAAGGGGTAAACTGCTTTGGCAGGAGGGTGGGAACTGATTGGTTAATTCAGATGTGGAATAATCAAGAATGGGCCTGGAAGGTGGAAAATCATTGGGTGCATCTGGACAACAAAGGAATCCATTGATAGAAAATAAAAAGGAAGATTTGACAGTGGCAATGGGGATATAATTCAATATGGTGAGCACAGTAAACAAAATAGGCCAGTTTAGGGCACCGATAAGAGTATGAATTAATAGTTACTGCAGAAACAGATAGAGAGGGACCGAATGGCAGTTCAATATTCCTCCTGTCAGGGTTTTCAGACAGAGATAGACAGGGTATAAAAAGGGTGGGGTGGCTAAATTGGTTAGATAATCAATTACAAAAATGACAAGGGATGATATGTTGGAAGATGACCAATTGACGACACACCGATTGAGTGTAGGGCCAATAAAGGCGCTCTCATGCTACTGGGAGTGCATTACAGACCCTCAAACAGTCAGAAGGAGCTCAAATGGTAAATATTCAGGTAAATCTTTTAAAAGTGTGGAAGCAATGAGGAAACAATCATTTCCGAGATCCATTTGACGCCTTGGATGACGAGACTCGTCGCACAAACACCATGTTGTCTCTACTATGCCGAGTGCAGTGAACAGAAAAACATGGTGAGCGAGCTCCATCTGGTGGCGATCTGAGGTATATGGCGCGTTCCTGGAAAATTATCGAATTCTCAAATTACTGAAGGACGTTGATGAAAAAAAATGAAAATGAAAATCGCTTATTGTCACGAGTAGGCTTCAATGAAGTTACTGTGAAAAGCCCCTAGTCGCCACATTCCGGCGCCTGTCCGGGGAGGCTGGTACGGGAATCGAACCGTGCTGCTGGCCTGCTTGGTCTGCTTTAAAAGCCAGCGATTTAGCCTGGTGAGCTAAACCAGCCCCTATGTATAATGACGTAACATTATTTTTGGTTCATATTTTTATTATTGCAATTTATTTCAATGATTATAAAGTTATACATGGAGCTAATTCCAAATTTGCTTTAAATCCTGCGGTAGCATGGTGGTTAGCATCAATGCTTCACAGCTCCAGGGTCCCAGGTTCGAGTCCCGGCTGGGTCACTGTCTGTGTGGAGTCTGCACGTCCTCCCCGTGTGTGCGTGGGTTTCCTCCGGGTGCTCCGGTTTCCTCCCACAGTCCAAAGATGTGCGGGTTAGGTGGATTGGCCATGCTAAATTGCCCGTAGTGTAAGGTTAATGGGTTAAGGGTATACGGGTTATGTGGGTTTAAGTAGGGTGATCATTGTTCGGCACAACATCGAGGGCTGAAGGGCCTGTTCTGTGCTGTACTGTTCTATGTTCTATGTTCTAATACCGTTGTTTAGTGTGATATCTCAGTCACATTGTTTAAGGAAGCTGGTTTTAAACAATATGAAATCACGGAGATCTCGATGAGATCCTGACTCTAAAATACCAATACATCGAAAATATGTTAATATGGCCATAATTCACACAAATATCCTGTATTATTTTGGGATCTAAATGTAACTGCTGCCATGTTTATCCTAATCCTGTGGCTATTATATTTTACCTTTTTCAGCTGCTCCTATTAACTGAACACTTTGATGAACTCCTTGAAATGAGGAAGTTGGACGAATTGGGTTTTCTACAGTCTGAACTTCAAGGAAAAGGGAAGAAAGAGGCAGAGGAAGTGTGTGAGAGAGGGTCAGAAACAGAGGAAGGGGAAACAGATATATAGAGACCGAGCGATAGGGCGGGGCAGACCTTGAGACAAAGACAGAGATGGAGGGACAGAGAAAGACAGGGAGAAGGAGAGAATCAGAAGATATTATTCGTCCAGGACTAACACTGATTGGCGCCCCAACTGTCATCAGGGTCGACAGATCAGCCAATCATGTCGCTGGGAAACGCCCCTCAGTCTCCCAGTCAGTGAAGATTCTCCTGATCTGAATTTCTGCTTTAATACCAGAACATATTTCAAATCGGATTTATTTCTGCCGAACTCTAATCCAGACACCATGTGTTCCCCATGTTGGTTACTGATAATAATGGCCATGCTTCCCGGTGAGTCGATGTTTAAATGTTCACCATGTGTTCTGTGTGTTATCTTCACTCCCAGATATTGAATACATTTTGTGTTTTGTTCCAGGAACAAATGGTGAAGATTCAGTGTCCCAGGATCGATCTGAGATAACGGTTCTGGAAGGACAGAGCATTAACCTGGACTGTAGATACTCGACAGCTGTTTTTGACACTCTGTTCTGGTACATTCAGTTTCCCGGGAATCCTCCGAGGAATGTAATGAAAATATATAGCACGGGCAGTTCAGATAAGTCTCCAGATTTCCCAGCCAGGTTCTCGGCTGTTTTACACAAAGAAAACCAAACGGCTCCTTTAAATATCGCCGGAGCTGATCTCTCCGACAGTGCCGTATATTTCTGCGCCATGGAGCCCACACTGCTGCAGAGTTATAGCGGGTCCCGTACATGAACTCACACTAGTAGTTCCAGTTACTTCGCAGCAGAGGGCGCTCTCGCAATGATAGACGAACACAACTACTCAGCCTGTGAGGGTCACAGGCTCATTAATACAACATCAAAATCAAACACAACACTCAATACGAACAAGTGAGCAGGAACTGAATACTTATATTCGTTAGTTTATAACTTGCATTTGTACTGAAATGAATTTCACAAGTTAATTTATGGTTCGGTAACTCACACTTAGTCTGTTTATGATCTTTCCATTTCTGTCTGAATTATTGTGTGAACCTTTTCCATCTCAGGTCTCCCCTTCTAGGACCCTTTGATCAAAGCCGATACACAGAGTCTGGATGACTGGTGTATTTTATTGGTTCACAGACATTTGTAGAAAATTAGCACATTTCATGAGGCAGTGGTTGCAGACTTTATAACAAACGCCAAGGTCAGAGTCCCTCCAATATTAATTCTCCTTTCGAATGTCTGTTTAATGTTTTCTGACACAATTCACAAACATGTGTTTCCGTCCTACAATAACCAGACCAGCAAACCCATTCCTAACCCCGTCTGGAAATATGCAGCGATTCTTCTTATAAGGTACTGATTGTATCCCAGCTCGGATTGTTCCCATTCACTGACGGGCAGTTCCCCACCTACAGGTCTTAAACCATCATTGGAGACGCAAGAAAGTGAAGTGAGAAAATGCTGAGAAAGACAACCGATTCTTGATGGTGCGGAATAGAACATAGAACATAGAACAGTACAGCACAGAACAGGCCCTTCGGCCCTCAATGTTGTGCCGAGCCATGATCACCCTACTCAAACCCACGTATCCACCCTATACCCGTAACCCAACAACCCCCCCATTAACCTTACTTTTATTAGGACACTACGGGCAATTTAGCATGGCCAATCCACCTAACCCGCACATCTTTGGACTGTGGGAGGAAACCGGAGCACCCGGAGGAAACCCACGCACACAGGGGGAGGACGTGCAGACTCCACACAGACAGTGACCCAGCCGGGAATCGAACCTGGGACCCTGGAGCTGTGAAGCATTTATGCTACCCACCATGCTACCCTGCTGCCCCTAAATAGAATAGAAGGTGTTGCTTCGAATTTCAACCTTTACAAATCAGACGGCGACAATGCGGCCACCCAGTATCTGGGTTGTATGGGGCTGGTGCGGGCGGGGCATTTCGGAAAGTAATTGTGGAACAAACACATTTCATCGCATTTGAAATCATGGTTTCAATCGGAATTTTAAACATATGATTATTTCCTGTTTCAGCATGTATTTCTGATCTGAGTGATGGGAATTCTGTTTCTCGGCTACTGCCGTCTGATGTTAAGACAGAAGAAGAAGTTACTGTTTTTAGTTTAACCTTTGATGCTGCCTTCTTGAACCGCTGCAGTCCGTGTGGTGTTCAGGAGAAAGTTTCAGTCTTTCACTTGTGCTGTGTTACTCATGTCAGCAGACAAGCAGCGAGGCAAAAAACAAAACAGCAACAGCACCGCTCAGGCAGCCAAACCTCTCTCTGTATCTCTGGGTGGAGAAAGTGGCTCTGAATAGTTACTCAGGAGCAGGATTCACAGACTGAGTTCATGGTGGACAACAGTCCCACTCCCGTACTTTGTACTGTGTCTTGGAGCTCCTGTCTGTTGGAGTTTCGACAGAATCTCGGGCAGATGCAGACATGATGTGGAGCCATCGATCAGCGGCGATGTCAGCCACACAAACCCACACCGGGGCGGGGGAGGGGACCACATTAATCTCGAATGAAACTAACCCACCTGTTACCAGCAGCGGCAGTAAGATTAAACTGCAGAATCCGATCCGACCGACAGATCCGTCATCAAGCGAGTCTCCAGGGTAACCCAGCCTTGCTATTTCTGATCAGCTGTTAATTCTCTAAAACTCAGGGCTGGATGTTCAGATCAGCTCCGGGAAAGATATTTCTGCCCCTTCAACCAGTCCCACTAACGTCACTCGGTTTACAGACTTACGTCACTAAATCTGCAGGGAAACAGCACACGTGTCCTCAGTCTGACTCCACATAGGCGGTGCTCTGCGCATGCGAATTCTACGACCCACACCCCATCCAATGCTGAATCTCCTTCACAGCTTCACTTTGTGATCACAAGCCCCTGAGACCCGGCTCGGGCGGGCACGGTGCAGTTGGTGTTAGACTCAGTTTGATGGACAACAGCGCTGCCTCCGCGGTATTGTCTCTGGTCCTGAACACTACCGAGAGCTACTCAACACAGATCGATAGGATCCAACATGAAGCTGAGCTTCACTTTAGTGATTATCTCCCTGAATTTCTTACTCTTCTCTCCGTGTGAGTGTAATCACTATATCTGGCAGGAATATGTCACACATCAGACATGTCATGTTATAGGGACGTACAGTTTCCTTTATTGTATATATTGTTATGTCATGTTGTAGTTGATTGTGCTATATCATATTCTCGCCGTCTGTGTGATATTAAATTATTCATGTTATTTTACATCTCAGATGCCGCTGGCAGTGACGAGTTATCGCAGTCTCCAGAGTCAATGGTGATTCCCGAGGGAGACATTGCATCCTTGGCCTGTTCCACCACAGTAGCAGGAATGATCCTACAATGGTACAGACAATACCCGGATGGAACCATGCAGCACCTGGCGATCGGCACCAGCGATCAGGGCAGGATCACAGCTCGGTTCAGTTCAGCAGAGAAACACAGCTCTCTGAATGTTAGTGACGTTCGAGTGACAGACACCGCCACCTATCTCTGTGCAGTGAGGCACAGTGAACTGAAAACCATTCAGCGCCGTACAAAAACCTGCCGGGTCATTCTGAAAGTGTGTAGCCTGTGCAGTTATCCGAGAGCAGGCATTTTAGTAACACTTCCATGGATATGCTGCAATGAGTGAGGCCTGTTCGTGATTTGCGTTTACTCTTTCATATCAGAAAAGAAGGGTCAGAATCCATTTAAATTATTTTATTTCTTTAGAAGTCACAACCAGAGAGCACGGGTCCCATGGTGCATAATCCAGTACTTAATATGCAAGAGCCCCGCCAGTATTATTAGAAACATGTCTGACTGAATCTCTCAGTGATTGGGAATGGAATGAGTTAGAGATTGGGAGAAGCAAAGGAACTCAGGCTCTGTTCAGCTCAATGTCCCACCCAGACACAGCAAGGGAGCCAGGCCCACTGTGACATCACTGAATATACGTCTGGCTTTGGTCTCATGTGACTTTCTAACTATCATGCCTGGACTTTGCGCCCTCTGCTGGAGGATTCTGTCCAACCCGGTTCACAATGGGGGTTTCTGAATGGATTTAAGGTCATTGATTTGTATGTGAAAACATCGATGTCAGGAATGAGAACTGACTATCCAAATCTGGATTCTTCTCGTTACTTCTTTCTCTGGCTCTATCTGTCGGAAGGCAGGTCCAACCCATTGCAACGTCACTGGGAGGCAGGCCGCAACCACTCCAGAGCTGGAACAGGAATCCAGACCCTTCTGGCTTTCCAATCTCCTGAGCTATACCCAACCGTCGTTCGCACACAGCATGAAAATCGTCGGTGTGCTAAATAGCGAGGAGGAATGGTATAGATTGCAGGATGATATTGACGGAAGGGCCAGATGGGCAGAACAGTGACAAACGGAATTTAACACTGATGCATTTTGGGAGGACGAACTTTGCAAGAAAACACACAATGAATGGCAGCACACCAAGAAGTACAGGACCTTGGTATTCATGCCCACAGATCCCCGCAGGCAACTGGACAAGTAGATAAGGTGGTGAAGAAGACATACAGGATACTTGCCTTTATTAGCTGAGACATGGAATATAAGAGCAGGGAGGTAATTATGAAGCCGTATAAAATGCTGGTTAGTCCTCAGCTGGAGTATTTTGTGCACATCTGCTCGCCACCTTACGGAAAGGATGAGATTATAGCAGAGAGGCTGCAGAAGAGATTAATCAGGAGGTTTTCTGGGCAGGAATGTTTCAGCTCTGACGAGAGGCTAGATAGTTGGGATATTGTCCTTAAAGCAGAGAATACTGAGGAGGACCAAATCGAGGGGTTAAAAAAAAACCTTTCCATTAGCAGAAGGGTCAACAACGAAGGGGCATAGATTTAAGGTATGAAGCAGAAGGTTTAGAGGGAATTTGAGCGCGGTGAGAACCTGGAACTCATTGCCCATAAGGCTAGTCCAGGCAGAAACTCTCACAACAATAAAGAAGCGTTTAGATGATGATTTGAAACGCCATTGCATGCAAGGCTCCGGGTCAAGTGTCAGAAATTGGTTTAGACTAGATCGGTACTTGATGGCCGGGGCAAACACGATGTGTCAAAGGGCCTCTTCTTTGCCGTAAAGCTCTACGACTAAGGAGCCAGAGGCACGGAAGCTGCCGATGACGCCACAAGGCCACCTCTCCTTAGGTCAAAGAAAGTAAAGGAGAGACTGTACTGAGTTGCTGAAATGTGAGTGGATCTGTCAATGAAGATGAAACGGAACTGTTTCAAGCAGATCCTTGGATAGTACAAAGATCGGGGAGAAATAAAGCCCAGGAAAGTTCCATTCATTATGTATACTGCGATTTGCTGAACTACAGAAGAGGTGTCTAAGAAAAGGAAGAAAATTCAACAATAACTTTAAGAAGGAAATGTAAAGGCAATTACCTGGCTATGTAGAAAATGCTATGTTTGAAAGAAGAATAAGGTAACCATTTCAAAGTGTCTCGGGCAATATAGATCGTGTAGCCTCATCCCTGACTCGAAGATTCTAGATTCTAGTCCGTCATGTCCTTTCCAATATATTTCTTCTCAGTGACTTGAACAGTGAGCAGGTGCAGGATGGTCACGGTGCAGTGAAGATTCAACCGTCGCTATTTCCGCTCCATCAGTTCCGAGTACAGCTGAGAGTCACCGCACACGTCACTCAATATTCAGACTGCGGTATCCCCGCCCACTGCTTCCGGTTGCTGCTCTCACTCTGACCCAATTGTCGAGAGATTGCTGCTGCTGGTTCATTCCTCTCATTGGCCCGTTCAGCAGTGCAGTGTGACGGGGATCTGTATTTCTGTCTCTGACAGAGGATGTCTCTCATTGCAGAATCACAAACTCAGGAAGGATCATGAGGAACCATCTCGCTTCGCTGCTCGTCATTATCTCACTTCTCAGTCAGTATTTCCTTCCCAGTAACACTCCATTCTCTTCCTGAATGCAGTAACCCTGATTTTATTGTTGGTAAAATGACAGAGATTATTTTGCTGATGATCGTATTGCTGAATGCGATGCTAACTCTGATTGTCATTATTGTTGTTACTTCTGTTAGAATGGAGCCACCAGGACACCGTGGAACAAAAGGAATCTGAAATAACGGTTACAGAGGAAAGTGAAGTCACGTTAACCTGCACCTTGAAAACAGGTGCTGCTAACCCTTATGTGTACTGGTACAGTCAGCAGCCCGGGAAAGCTCCAAAGTATATGTTTCTTCTTATTGGACAGACGGTGCAAAGGAACACCGACCTCAATAATCGGTTTTTTTCTACGTTTGATAAAAAAGACAAGACTACCGAGCTAACGATCAGTAACACAATGATCTCCGACAGAGCCGTGTATTTCTTAGCCATGCAGCCCACACTGCTACAGAGATATGGGGGATCCCGTACAAAAACCCCAGACTGGCAGTTCCAGCTGCTGCTCAGCAGGGGGCGCGTCCTCATGGGCAGTTCAATTTACAGAGTGAGTGACAAACATTGTAACAAAACATCTCAAAAATAGCAAGAGGTGCAGTCCACCTGCACAGTTAAACCAGTTTACGATTGCAACTTGCATTCATAACAGATGTAAGATTGACGAATCGATCTGTGATTCCAAAACTCCTGCTTCTTGTTCATATATTGGTGTACAGACTCACTCATTCAGTAAACTATCAGGTCTCACTGGACAATAGCAAATGCAACAATTTAAATTAATGTTGAGCTTTTCACATCATTACATGTCCAAAGGAGTTTCAGAGGAGCATTTAGGTCAAATGATCAAAAACCTGCTCAAAGAGTTCGGTTATTTGGGGCGGTACAATGGCTAGCACTGCAGCCTCACAGCGCCAGGACCCGGATTCTACTCTGGCCTTGGACGAGCTCGTGGCCTTTGCACGTTGTCCCCAGGGTCTGTGATGGTTTCCTCCGTGTGCCGCGGTTTCCTCCCACAATCCAAAAATATGCAGAATAGGTGGATTAGATAGATTTAATAAACCTGAATCAGGCCCCCCTTCAGCCTTCTCTGCTCTGAGGAAAACCATCCTAAGCCAATCAGCCTGTCTTCATAGCCGAAACACTCCATCCCCGGCAACATCCTGGGGAATCTCCACTGCACCCGCTCTACTGCAATCAAATCCTTCCTGTACTACGGCGACCAGAACTGCACACGGGGATCCAGTCGTTGCCTAACCAGCGTTTCTACAGCTTCATCATAACCTCCCTGCTCTTATGTTCAACGGAAAATAAACGCAAATATTTCATAAGCCTTTCTTAACCACCGTATTTACCTGTCCTGGTGCTGTCAGGGCTCTATGGATACGCATCCCAGGTCCTTCTGGTTACTGTAATTCCGAGCGTCCTACTGTTCATTATATATTCCCTTGCCTTTCTAGTTCTCCCAAATTGCATCACCTCGCAAATTTTCAGAGGCCATTTGCCACTATTCTAAGGTTTTCCTCTTCATTATTAACCACATCAACAATGTTCTCGGAATCTGCGAACTTACTGATTATACCTCTACCAGCGTCCTTGGGTTACACGGAATGTGGAGCTGAGGCCATGGTCACCTTAGTCCTGATCTCATTGAATTCTGGAGTAGACCCGAGTGGCCGATTGACCAACTCCCTGCTCCCAAGTCGGATGCTCATATGGCAATGAAAAGGCCCTGCATTTTCCCGAGTCAGTGTTTGTTACTGAGCGAGACAGAATCGTTGAGCTGAGCCCCCACACCAGCAGGCCGTATCCTTCAATGGTGTGGCGATCCCAATGCCGCAGCCGGCTCACGGTACTGGTTATTCTAACATTATCACATCTTGCTTTATTGCAGCAGAGAAATGCATTCCTCTGATTGCCAGTGACACGCCAGTGAAAGACAAGGCCAATAAAATTGGGCAGCCAATACCTGGACATAAATATGTACGCGGAAATCCTGGAAGTTTGTCACTCGCGGAATTATTATAGTGCCAGGAATGTTATAGCACTCAGAATCACAGATACACAGTACCACCAGTTCAGATGAGGCCTTCCGGTCAGTCGAGTCTGCACCAACACGTGAAAAATACAGGACTAACGACAGGACCTCATTTGTCAGCACGTGTTCCATAGCCTTGAATGTGAAGACGTGTAATGTGCTCATCCAGGTACTATTTAATGGATGTGAAGCACACTGCCTCTACCACCCTCCCACCTAGTTTACTCCAGATAGTAAATCTGGATTTACTATAGATTTTATCCTCTGAATAAATAAGATTTTCCTCAAATCCCCATAACCTCCTGCCCCTCACCTTGAACTTGTGTCCCCTCGCAACTGACCCTTCAACTAAGAGGAACTGCGCCTCCCTATCCACCCTGCCATGACCCTCGTAATCTTGTACACACAACACTATGCAACTTCTCTTCATAACATAAATGTTCCATCCCAGGGAACATAATGGTGAATCTCTTCTGCAACCCCTCCAGTGCAATCACATCCTCTTATAATGTGGCGCCCAGAATTGCACACAGTACTCCAGCTGTGGCCTCACGACAGTTCTGTACAACTCCAACATGATCTCCCTGCTTTTAGAATCCATGCCTCTATTGTCCTGCAAGTAGGGATGGTGCGGTGGAACAGGAGTGGTACAGTGGTTAGCACTGCTGCCTCACAGCGCCAGGGACCCGGGTTCACTTCCGGCCGTGAGTGTGCAGTTTGCACTTTCTCCCCATGTCTGCGAGGGTTTCCTCCGGCTGCTCAAGTTTTTTTTAAGACCTTATCAGAGTTACAAAGCTAGAGCTCAGAGTGTGGACAGGGGCAAATCCGTAATGCAGCTCCATGCCTGCTCCAAAAACCAATTCAAGTTGAATCCAATTCATGGCCCCCAGAAGAGAGACATACCAGATCCACGCATTCCACCTGACCTCACGGTCATCTTAGCAAAAAGTCCGAGAAGCGATTTCCTCCCACAGTTCAAAGATGTGGAGGAAATCTGGATTGGCCTTGCTAAATTGCCCTTTAGCGCCCCTTCGTCTCAATTGGACGAAGTCTGTCCCTGATCTGCGTGGGAATCCAACATAAAACATGTCGTGTCAACAGAAACTTCAGGTATTTTCGATCGACAACTTGATATCTATTAAGGTCTAAACCTGGCACCATGTGCTTCCCATGTCCCAGACTGATAGTAATTCTCATGTTGTTCAGCGGTTATTGTACATAATAATAATCTTTATTAGTGTCACAATTAGGCTTAACATTAAGACTGCAATGAAGTTACGTTGAAAATCCCCTAGTCACCACATTCCGACGCCTGTTCGAGTACACAGAGGGAGAATTCAGAATGTCCAAATTACCTAACAGCATGTATTTTCGGGAATTGTGGGAGGAAACCGGAACACCCTGAGGAAACCCATGCAGACAGTGGGAGAATGTGCAGACTCCACACAGACAGTGACTCAAGCCGGGAATCGAACCCCGGTTCCTGGAGCTGTGAGGCAGCAATGCAAACCACTGAGCCACAGTGCCGCCCATTAAGTACCTTGTACATTTAGTACCGCAGCAGATATTGATCCATTCTGCATTTCGTTACAGGAACGGGTAACGAGGCGTCTTTGTCCTTGGACTCATCTGCGAGAGCAGGCCATGATTTTCGTCCATCTCAACTCCTCATTTGAGTGCCTCCCTCTGCTGGTAGTTAGATCCCCGGTTTTAAAGTTACAATAAAATGTGCAGTCATAATAGTACAATAATAAGATGATAAGGCCATTAGACACAGGAGCAGAATTAGGCCACTTGGCCCATCGAGTGTGCTTCGCCATTCAATCATGGCTGATATTTTCAGCCAAAGCTCTCAGGATTTCCCAAACTATTCCTCTGTCGATCTGCACAAGGACAGATATATGTCCGGTAAATAGACATGATTGCTTGCCTGAGCCTGGGATCAATTCCTTCTCGGAAAGGAACCTCAGTGATGCTGTAAACACTCACTCAGCGTTGTGTACGGGGCTTTAGGTTTTCTCTAACGCTGTTCCTCGGTGAGCAGTAATAGACCACCCCGTCCTCAGTATAAGCGCATCGAATGCGCTTATACTGATGTAACTGTTCTGTTTAGATTTGTCAGCAACCGCCAGATATCGTCCTGAACCAACATCTTTCTTCATTACTAAGGTGTTGGTGATAATCAATCTCGGTGGCTGTGCCGGTTTCTCCTGATATCATTGCATTTTGTACATGTTGGGGCCTTTATATTGGCAATTTAACTTCACCGAACCCACTTCTGGGACAGTTATTGTCACTGCTGACTGGGCTACTGGATTACATATAGCCGGCCTGCGAAAGTGAAGGAATGAAATGAACAGATTGTTGTTCCTTTATAAAGTTAGAGTTGTTTTCAATTAAGAGGTGCTTTTTAGCGTGGCTAGTCCACTTAGCCTGTACATCTAGGTTGTGGGAGTGAGAATGTTCAAACGCCACACGGGCAGTGATCTGGGACCGGGATCGAACCCGTGTCCTCAGTGCAACGAGGCAGCAGTGCCAACCATTGCGCCACCGTGCCGCCCTGAGTTTAAACAGAGTTGATATAAATCTACTTCTATCTGCGGCATTTTTTGGGACCTCTGATGCAGGCACTTCATAGACATTCCCGATCGTTAATTACACATAGCCTATGTGTATTAATGTGCTAATCTGGTTTAATTAACACTGTAACTACTTACTGTGCCAAAGCGCCGCCAGTATTATCACTAACATGTCTGACTGAATCTCTCCCAGTGAACTGAACTGGATTGTAGGGAGAGGGAACTTAGTGCAGTGCAGGGAGAGGGTCTATTGTGACATCACTCGCCTCCCACCCTATCGGTTTGGCCGACACCATCAGGTGAGTTTCTGACGCCCGTGCTTGAATTTGGCGCCCTCTGCTGCCGGATTCGGTTTACTCCGTGTTAGAATTCGGCTGTTGAGTGGATTCAGTGTTGACTGCAATGCATATCAGGGCGAGAAACCTGGACAGAAATCTAAATTGCAGCTGTTAATACACTATCTTTGTCACGAGAGGTGTTTCTAATCAAAAAATGATGCTTAATCTGTAGTTCTCGGTTCACACCATGGATGCGATGAAGTCGAAAGAATGCCAAGATTTTGGTGGACATGCGGAGGTTAGAACTCAGAATAATAGCAGTTTATTGTGGTTCTGACGAAGAAGGTACAAAAGGGGAACTGCTCTGAACATCGCTTTTTTCAGAGACCAGATTGACTTTCATTAGGTTAAATGTCCTATAAAGAAGATAGGTGAATGATATTTCATGCTGCAAGCGTTTGCGAGACAATGAAACGTTTTTGAATGGATCAGCACCGAGGCACGGGCGGGATTTGAACCCGCGATTTTTGGTTAACGAAACCAACGCCTTTCCTCTTGGCCACCGCACCTTATGCAAGCAAGAGAGGTTGATTGCACTGTGAGTTGTTATCATTTGGAGTCTGGCGCAACAATTGATGAGAGAAGAAGAATCAATAGAAAATTTCAAAAAGCATTGTCAGAACTTGAGAACGGAAAACCCCGCGGGATTTAAATGCAGGGTAAAAAGGGCAATAGAAAAAGTTATTTCAAATAGGCGCAGGTAGCGTCAGTTCAATCTGCCCCCACCCCTACGACACTATATTGTTCTCAGTGAGTTGAGCAGGTGCAGGATGGTCACGGGCTGCTGGGTGCTCAACTGTCGCTATTTCCGCTCCATCACTTGTGACTGCAGCTGATAACCGCCGCACAGCTTTCAGCTTTGAGTCTGCGGTGCACCGGTCACAGTTTCAGTGTGATGCCCTCGCTCCAACACCATTGGGATATTCTAGACATTGCTGCCGCTGCTCGATTCCTGTCATTGGTTGGATCAGCAATGCAGTGGGACCTGAATCTGGATTGCTGCTCTGACAGATAATTGCCTGCGCTAAAGAGCGATTGATTCAGGAACGATCGCGGGGAACTGCCTCGTCACCCTCTTCGTTATGATCTCGCTACTCAGTATTTCCTTCACTGCAAAACCCCCATTCTCCCCTTACTGAGTAACCAGATATTATTGTTAATTAAATAATAATGAGTATGGTGCAGGTGACCGTTACGTTGGTCAATATGAGGCTGATTCTGAATTTTGAGATTATTATTGTTTTCTGTTCGTTTCTATCAGACTGGAGCCACCAAGACCCAGTGGAACATCTGGACGCTGAAATGAGGGTTGAAGAGGATACTGACGCCACACAGCAGTACAATCGATACTGACGATCCTGATACACAGTCAGCATCCGGACAGCCTGCACGGTTCATATTCCGTCTGATTGGAGAGAATCTGCGTAGCAGCAAATGTAGAAGTGATCGCAATATGACACATATATAGAGAAATATCAGCACACAAATATAGAGATCCCTATATGTGTCTGTGCCGTCAATCACATTCTAGCAGAAAGGCAGTGGGTCCCACAAACAAACCGACACCAAGAGGGGTAGGGGTATATGTGTGTGTGTGTGTGGGGGGGGGGGGGGGGGCGGTGATATTCATCTCTCAAGGTGGATGCGAGAGGGCGGTCAGAAAGACCATCGCCATTTAATATTATGTGAAAATGGAGCAAGACGGGTTATTGGATTGGATTTGTTTATTACCGAGGTACAGTGAAAAGTATTTTTCTGCAAGCAGCTCAACAGATCATTCAGTACATGGAAGAAAAGGGAATTAAACAAAATTCAACAAAATACAAGAAAATACATGGGACTACATAATAGGGCAACACAAGATATACAATGTAACTACATATGCATTGGCATCGGTTGAAGCACACAGGGTGTAGTGTTAATGAGGTCAGTCAATAAGAGAGTCATTTTGGAGTCTGGTGACAGTGGGGAAACTGCTAACCATCTCCACCTCGTCCACGTTGATGCTGATAGGGGTGTGTACAGTACTTTGCTTCCTGAAGTCGATGACCAGCTCTTTAGTTTTGCTGGCATTGAGGGAGAGATTGTTGTCGTTACACCACTCCACTAGGTTCTCTATCTCCCTCCTGTGTTCGGACTCGTCGTTATTCAAGATCCGGCCCACTCTGTTCGTATCGTCAGCCAACATGTATTGTAGATGGAGTTGGAACCAAGTTTTGCCACGCAGTCGTGTGTGTCCAGAGAGTAGAGTAAGGGGCTAAGTACCCAGCCTTGCGGGGCAACAGTTTTGAGGACTATTGTGGAGGAGGTGTTGGTGTTCATTCATACTGACTGTGGTCTGTTGGTCAGAAAGTCAAGGATCCAGTTGCAGAGTGGGGGTGCCAAGTCCTAGGTTTTGGAGCTTTGATGTGATCTTTGCTGGGATTATGGTGTTGAAGGCGGAGCTGAAGTCAATAAATAGGAGTCCTTGTTTTCGAGATGCTCTCGGGATGAGCGTCGGGCCAGGGAAATGGCGTCTGATGTGGACCGGTTGCGACGGTATGCAAATTGAAGTGGGTCAAGGCGTTCCGGAAGTATGGAGGTGATGCGCTTAATGATCAGCCTCTCTGACCTGCTTTCAAAGCCAGCGATTTAGCCCTGTCCTAAACAGATATCATCCAGGAGTGGAACAACAATTCGTTTCTGGGTGGGATCGAACCACCAACCTTTCGGTTAACTGCCGAACGCGCTAACCGATTGCGCCACGGAGACGACAACTCCGTGCATTTCAACAGTGACGGCCAATCCTCTGATTGCCAGGGACCGAATGAGAATGCTGGTAATATTGGTCCCCTGAGGCAGTGCGGAAAATATCTGGAAGGACCGTACACACCGTACACGCGGGCGTGGACATTTGTGAGACATGGAATCATCACAGGCCCGTGGATTTTACAGAACTCACTTGGACAGCACCACACTTTCGTTGAAACACGTCCCTTATCTGGGAACCTCCATAACAGAAAGCAGGAAGTGTCAACATAGATTTGATGTATTTTCGATCAGAAAGTCGATGTTCCGCTGAAGACTACTGGGGGCTCAGACTCGTTGGCATAAGGTCGACCTAAGTTAACGGTCCTGGAAGATTTTATTATCCCCACATCTGAGAACTTTCATTACTGCTGCTCGGAAGTGGATATTCCAAGCTTAAATTTACTGTGCATCGCGACATGCTGATTAATCTCACGAATCCGAAACGGCTCCTCTATTGACCAATACAAGGACAGAGACGGCAATGCAATTGTGGAGAAATAGACCTGAGTATTTTTCTGAATCCAGATCAAACCATCCTCCGGTACAAGGGCAGGAACGCAAATTTACTGGAATTGAAAATACTCTCTGAGGCTTTCGTACGTGGTTGTAGCTGCTTTGTGACACTGTGCTCATTGCACAGTAATAGACCGCCCCGTCCTCCACACTGAGCGCGTTTATATTGAGATAACCATTCTTTTTAGACATGTTGGCAGCCGCCAGATATCGTCCTGAGATCTCCTCTTTCTTCATCGTCAATATGTTAATGATGACCAATCTCGGCGGCTGTGCCGATTTTGCTGATACCATAGCATGTGGTACATCGTCCGGTCTGTATATTCGCACTCTAACTGCACTGAACCCCCTTCTGATTTCTAACCTGTCCCGGTTTTAATGAAAGGTGATGGTGAAAGACGAACTTTGTTGTCCTGTCGACAAATGCTGCATGACTCCCTGAGATGGTGCAGTGCTTTTGGCGTTCTCCGCAGATGTTAGATTGATTTTCGATGGCAATGACAGTATGCTTTAACTCTTTTTGCGGGGCTCGTTGGTCTAGGGGTATGATTCTCGCTTTGGGTGTGTCGCTTTCGGAATTTGCGAGAGGTCCCGGGTTCAAATCCCGGACGAGCCCTTCGATGAGGTTTTCCGTTGGTCAAACCACATGTTTTCTTCATTTCTTTGCGACGTAGACGGCGGGATTCATTCACATTGGGTTTGCTTTGAGAAGCTGAGCTCAAACTGCATGGAACCAATACGTTCCCGATAAGCTTGTCTATGTGTGGGCATTCACATTTCTATTGACTATTTCTGGTGGACTCAGACAGCTCTTTGTCCCTTTCATTTTATCAGTTCAACAACTTCAGACTGTGAACTCTCACTTCCCCCTCCACCACATGTTTTTTCCATCAACTTATCATCCCTTCCATTGATATGTTTTACCCTCAGCATCGCCCACCTCCCACCAGCCCATACCATCCTACTTCAGCAATCTGATCCCTGTTTGTAATTGTTCTCTGACGCACTGCTTACCTTTGTTCTGCCATTAACACATTCTGACCGCTTGATGCGCCATCAGCACCTTTCATAGCCTTGATTAACCTCATTTACATTCCCTTTTTCTTTCTGTCCGAGACATTTTCGTCATTTCCCACCTATTGCTAGCCCTCTATCGAGACCCAATACAGCACTCCACCACCCCCACCCCCCACCCACAATCGTCTGAATCTCCAGTTCCAGTTCTCCAGCTTTGACAAAGAGTCCACTTGACTGGAAACGACAGCTGCCATTTCGCTCCCCAGAGGCTGTCAGACCTGCTGAGATTATCCAGTATTTTCTGTTTTAGTTTCCGTTTGAAGCATCCGCAGTAAGTTGCATTTGTCACACATTTAGACATGTTTGAGATGGTGATTAAATATGTTCATTTGTAAATCGCTGAAATTCTGTTGTGGATGAACTAGCTGCTAATATCCGAGGTGTGCCAAGGTATGGAAACTCTTCACCTCTCATTGCCTGCCAAAAATTCAGTGCTTGGGCCTTAATGTTCAATTCAGTTTAGTGGCTCGTGTGAGACGAAATTTCATAGTCCTGGAACACACGAGATTCCGGCAACATTCAGGAAATAGAATTATTTTGTGCCCAATAATTGTGCAAACTTTTCTCACACGAAATGCTAAATGTTCGATGTTTCTGCCCGGTTTCGAACCGGGGACCTTTCGCGTGTGAGGCGAATGTGATAACCACTACACTACAGAAACCGCTGGCAATCAATGGACGTGCGGAATGTACAACCTCACTGTGTTGCTGCAGATTCTGATGGTCTGTTTGAGAGGCCAGGTACCTCGTTGCAAGCGACAGCTGTTTCGTAAATTAACAGATGTCTCAACATATTAAGCCGTGAGATGTAGAAATTATATCGAAATTAACATAAGTTATATTTTGCTGAATGTCGGTCTCAAATTTGTGCTCTTTTGTCTCGAGGTCTGGTTCTCGTTTAGGGATTTTCAATCAATGCCTATGGGAGCGGTCGTGGGTTTAAATCCAGGACAGGCTCTTTACTCCAGGTCAGAGATTACGAATTGTTTGCGATGCTGACGGCGGGGTTGATTTACATTGGCCCACTCTGAAAAAGATTTCTCAGGACTCGGAATGTTTACGTCGTTTCTCTCCCCACAGATGATGCTCGAGAGAGAGAGAGAGAGAGAGAGAGAGACAGTGTCTGAGCTGGAGTGCGTTTGGATAAAATTGATGCTCCAGATCTGTGTTAACCAGAGGGACGTGACCCATCTAATCCTCAGAGACAAAGTGGAGAATTGAGCTGACTGGGGAGCTGGATCTTAACGCTGACCTCCCGGACCTCGGCGTCGTGAAATGTTCCAAAGAAGCTCAACAGACACTCGAGGAACAGCAGCGCATCTTTCCACTGGGCTCAATACAGCTTTCACACTCAGTGTGTGTTCAGTAGTTTCACACTGTAAATGCTGCACTCATTTTGTGTGTCCTTACATCGCAGATTTGGGTTTCAATCTTGTTTCCACTTGTTCTTTGTGTCCGGTTGGTAGTTGTTGATCAATCTGCCATCGATAGCTCCTCCAGGCATATCTTTTGTTTCTTTGTTTCTTCCATTGCGCTAACAGAGAGCTAGCACAGACACGGCGGCCGGAATGGCCTCATACTGTGGTGTCATTATTCACTGATTTGATGCGATCCTAACTCTGTGGCCAGGGTCCCAAGGCCTCTTCTCATTTATTCTCTCCTGACTTGCCCCCCATTAGAGCCCTTTCCTGTTGTTCTGTTTCCTCCCTCCGGTAATTCACTTGGTTAAGCCGTCCTACATGTCTAACCTGTCCCGGTTTTTATGAAAGGTGATGGTGAAAGACGAACTTTGTTGTCCTGTCGACAAATGCTGCATGACTCCCTGAGATGGTGCAGTGCTTTTGGCGTTCTCCGCAGATGTTAGATTGATTTTCGATGGCAATGACAGTATGCTTTAACTCTTTTTGCGGGGCTCGTTGGTCTAGGGGTATGATTCTCGCTTTGGGTGTGTCGCTTTCGGAATTTGCGAGAGATCCCGGGTTCAAATCCCGGACGAGCCCTTCAATGAGTTTTTCCGTTGGTCAAACCGCATGTTTTCTTCAATTCTTTGCGGCGGAGACAGCGGGATTCATTCACATTGTGTTTGCTTTGAGAAGCTGAGCTCAAACTGCATGGAACCAATACGTTCCCGATAAGCTTGTCTATGTGTGGGCATTCACATTTCTATTGACTATTTCTGGTGGACTCAGACAGCTCTTTGTCCCTTTCATTTTATCAGTTCAACAACTTCAGACTGTGAACTCTCACTTCCCCCTCCACCACATGTTTTTTCCATCAACTTATCATCCCTTCCATTGATATGTTTTACCCAGAGCATCGCCCACCTCCCACCAGCCCATACCATCCTACTTGATCAATCTGATCCCTGTTTGTAATTGTTCTCTGACGCACTGCTTACCTTTGTTCTGCCCTTAACACATTCTGACCGCTTGATGCGCCATCAGCACCTTTCATAGCCTTGATTAGCCTCATTTACATTCCCTTTTTCTTTCTGCCCGAGACATTTTCGTCATTTCCCACCTATTACTAGCCCTCTATCGAGACCCAATACAGCATTCCACCACCCCCACCCCCCACCCACAATCGTCTGAATCTCCAATTCCAGTTCTCCAGCTTTGACAAAGAGTCCACTTGACTGGAAACGACAGCTGCCATTTCGCTCCCCAGAGGCTGTCAGACCTGCTGAGATTATCCAGTATTTTCTTTTTTAGTTTCCGTTTGAAGCATCCGCAGTAAGTTGCATTTGTCACACATTTAGACATATTTGAGATGGTGATTAAATATGTTCATTTGTAAATCGCTGAAATTCTGTTGTGGATGAACTAGCTGCTAATATCCGAGGTGTGCCAAGATATGAAAATTCTTCACCTCTCATTGCCTGCCGAAAATTCAGTGCTTGGGCCTTAATGTTCAATTCAGTGTCGTGGCTCGTGTGAGACGAAATTTCATAGTCCTGGAACACACGAGATTCCGGCAACATTCAGGAAATACAATTATTTTGTGCCCAAACTTTTCTCACACGAAATGTTAAATGTTCGATGTTTCTGCCCGGTTTCGAACCGGGGACCTTTCGCGTGTGAGGCGAATGTGATAACCACTACACTACAGAAACCGCTGGCAATCAATGGACGTGCGGAATGTACAACCTCACTGTGTTGCGTCAGATTCTGATGGTCTGTTTGAGAGGCCAGGGACCTCGTTGCAAGCGACAGCTGTGTCTGAAATTAACAGATGTCTCAACATATTAAGCCGTGAGATGTAGAAATTATATCGAAATTAACATAAGTTATATTTTGCTGAATGTCGGTCTTAAATTTGTGCTCTTTGGTCTCGAGGTCTGGTTCTCGTTTAAGGATTTTCAATCAATGCCTATGGGAGTGGTCGTGGGTTTAAATCCAGGACAGGCTCTTTACTCCAGGTCAGAGATTACGAATTGTTTGCGATGCTGACGGCGGGGTTGATTTACATTGGCCCACTCTGAAAAAGATTTCTCATAACTCTGAATGTTTACGTCATTTCTTTCCCCACAGATGATGCTCGAGAGAGAGAGAGAGAGAGACAGTGTCTGAGCTGGAGTGCGTTTGGATAAAATTGATGCTCCAGATCTGTGTTAACCACAGGGACGTGACCCATCTAATCCTCAGAGCCAAAGTGGAGAATTGAGCTGACTGGGGAGCTGGATCTTAACGCTGACCTCCCGGACCTCGGCGTCGTGAAATGTTCCAAAGAAGCTCAACAGACACTCGAGGAACAGCAACGCATCTTTCCACTGGGCTCAATACAGCTTTCACACTCAGTGTGTGTTCAGTAGTTTCACACTGTAAATGCTGCACCCATTTTGTGTGTCCTTACATCGCAGATTTGGGTTTCAATCTTGTTTCCACTTGTTCTTTGTGTCCGGGCGGTAGTTGTTGATCAATCTGCCGTCGATAGCTCCTCCAGACATATCTTTTGTTTCTTTGTTTCTTCCATTGCGCTAACAGAGAGCTGGCACAGACACGGCGGCCGGAATGGCCTCATACTGTGGTGTCATTATTCTCTGATTTGATGATAACCTAACTCTGTGGCCAGGGTCCCAAGGCCTCTTCCTATTTAATCTCTCCTGACTTGCCCCCCATTAGAGCCCTTTCCTGTTGTTCTGTTTCCTCCCTCCGGTAATTCACTTGGTTAAGCCGTCCTACATTTCTAACCTGTCCCGGTTTTTTATGAAAGGTGATGGTGAAAGACGAACTTTGTTGTCCTGTCGACAAATGCTGCATGACTCCCTGAGATGGTGCAGTACTTTTGGAGTTCTCCGCAGATGTTAGCTTGATTTTCGATGGCAATGACAGTATGCTTTGATTCTTTTTGTGGGGCTCGTTGGTCTAGGGTTATGATTCTCGCTTTGGGTGTGTCGCTTTCGGAATTTGCGAGAAGTCCCGGGTTCAAATCCCGGACGAGCCCTTCGATGAGGTTTTCCGTTGGTCAAACCACATGTTTTCTTCATTTCTTGCGACGTGGACGGCGGGATTCATTCACATTGGGTTTGCTTTGAGAAGCTGAGCTCAAACTGCATGGAACCAATACGTTCCCGAGAAGCTTGTCTCTGTGTGGGCATTTACATTTCTATTGACTATTTCTGGTGGACTCAGACAGCTCTTTGTCCCTTTCATTTTATCAGTTCAACAACTTCAGACTGTGAACTCTCACTTCCCCCTCCACCACATGTTTTTCCATCAACCTATCGTTCCTTCCATTGATATGTATTACCCTCAGCATTGCCCCCCTCCCCCCGGCCCATACCATCCTACTTCAGCAATCTGATCCCTGTTTGTAATTGTTCTCTGACGCACTGCTTACCTTTGTTCTGCCATTAACACATTCTGACCGCTTGATGCGCCATCAGCACCTTCCTTAGCCTTGATTAGCCTCATTTACATTGCCTTTTTCTTTCTGCCCGAGATATTTTCGTCATTTCCCATCTATTGCTAGCCCTCTATCGAGACCCAATACAGCACTACACCACCCCCACCCCCCACCCACAATCGTCTGAATCTCCAATTCCAGTTCTCCAGCTTTGACAAAGAGTCCACTTGACTGGAAACGACAGCTGCCATTTCGCTCGCCAGAGGCTGTCAGACCTGCTGAGATTGTCCAGTATTTTCTGCTTTTGTTTCCGTTTGAAGCATCCGCAGTAAGTTGCATTTGTCATACATTTAGACATGATTGAGATGGTGATTAAATATGTTAATTTGTAAATTGCTGAAATTCTGTTGTGGATGAACTAGCTGCTAAGGAGGGAGTGATGGGCAAGCTAATGGGGCTAAAGGTAGACAAGTCTCCTGGCCCTGATGGAATGCATCCCAGAGTGCTAAAAGAGATGGCTAGGGAAATTGCAGATGCACTAGTGATAATTTACCGAAATTCACTAGACTCTGGGGTGGTCCCGGTGGATTGGAAATTAGCAAACGTGACACCACTGTTTAAAAAAGGAGGTAGGCAGAAAGCAGGAAATTATAGGCCAGTGAGTTTAACTTCGGTAATATGGAAGATGCTGGAATCTATCATCAAGGAAGAAATTGCGAGGCATCTGGATAGAAATTGTCCCATTGGGCAGACGCAGCATGGGTTCGTAAAAGGCAGGTCGTGCCTAACTAATTTAGTGGAATTTTTTGAGGACATTACCAGTGCAGTAGATAACGGGGAGCCGATGGATGTGGTATATCTGGATTTCCAGAAAGCCTTTGACAAGGTGCCGCACAAAAGGTTGCTGCATAAGATAAAGATGCATGGCATTAAGGGTAAAGTAGTAGCATGGATAGAGGATTGGTTAATTAATAGAAAGCAAAGAGTTGGGATAAATGGGTGTTTCTCTGGTTGGCAATCAGTAGCTAGTGGTGTCCCTCAGGGATCCGTGTTGGGCCCACAATTGTTCACAATTTACATTGATGATTTGGAGTTGGGGACCAAGGGCAATGTGTCCAAGTTTGCAGATGACACTAAGATGAGTGGTAAAGCGAAAAGTGCAGAGGATACTGGAAGTCTGCAGAGGGATTTGGATAGGTTAAGTGAATGGGCTCGGGTCTGGCAGATGGAATACAATGTTGACAAATGTGAGGTTATCCATTTTGGTAGGAATAACAGCAAACGGGATTATTATTTAAACGATAAAATATTAAAGCATGCCGCTGTTCAGAGAGACTTGGGTGTGCTAGAGCATGAGTCACAGAAGGTTGGTTTACAAGTGCAACAGGTGATTAAGAAGGCAAATGGAATTTTGTCCTTCATTGCTAGAGGGATGGAGTTTAAGACTAGGGAGGTTATGTTGCAATTGTATAAGGTGTTAGTGCGGCCACACCTGGAGTATTGTGTTCAGTTTTGGTCTCCTTACTTGAGAAAGGACGTACTGGCGCTGGAGGGTGTGCAGAGGAGATTAACTAGGTTAATCCCAGAGCTGAAGGGGTTGGATTATGAGGAGAGGTTGAGTAGACTGGGACTGTACTCGTTGGAATTTAGAAGGATGAGGGGGGATCTTATAGAAACATTTAAAATTATGAAGGGAATAGATAGGATAGATGCAGGCAGGTTGTTTCCACTGGCGGGTGACAGCAGAACTAGGGGGAATAGCCTCAAAATAAGGGAAAGTAGATTTAGAACTGAGTTTAGGAGGAACTTCTTCACCCAAAGGGTTGTGAATCTATGGAATTCCTTGCCCAGTGAAGCAGTTGAGGCTCCTTCATTACATGTTTTTAAGGTAAAGATAGATAGTTTTTTGAAGAATAAAGGGATTAAGGGTTATGGTGTTCGGGCCAGAAAGTGGAGCTGAGTCCACAAAAGATCAGCCATGATCTAATTGAATGGCGGAGCAGGCTCGAGGGGCCAGATGGCCTTCTCCTGCTCCTAGTTCTTATGTTCTTAATATCCGAGTTGTGCCAAGAGATGAAAAGTCTTCACCTCTCATTGCCTGCCGAAAATTCAGTGCTTGGGCCTTAATGTTCAATTCAGTTTAGTGGCTCATGTGAGACGAAATCTCATAGTCCTGGAACACACGAGAGTCCGGCAACATTCAGGAAACATAATTATTTTGTGCCCAATAATTGGGCAAACTTTTCTCTCACGAAATGCTAAATGTTCGATGTTTCTGCCCGATTTCGAAAGGGGACCTTTCGCGTGTGAGGCGAATGTGATAACCACTCAACTTACCGAAGCATCAGATATTGAATTTTGCTGAACTGAAGATAAGTTATGTTTTGCTTGAAGTTACAAAGAGAGGGCAGGGCTTTTATGAGTAACCACAGCTGATACGAGAATTGATGATGCCCTGCTCACTTTGCTCTGCATCGGGATCCAGCTGTCCAACCCACTGAACTAAAGAGGACGCCAAAACTCGGAACTGCGAGCCAGCCAGGAGTCGAACCTGGAATCTCCTGATTCGTAGTCAGACGCGTTATCCATTGCGCCACTGGCCCACAGCAGTTATAGGCTTTTGCTATTCCTCGATGATGAAGACCAGTTACGAGACTGAGGTAATATTTAGCAACAGACTAAACTGGAAGCACCAGATGTTTCTGCCCGGTTTCGAACCTGGGACCATTCGCGCGCGTGTAAAGCGAATGTGATAACCACTAAACCACAGAAACAGCTGGCATCGCAGACGCCAACGGACCTGTGTCACCTTCAATTCAGCTGCCTTGTTGCAGCTTCGCATAGTTCGGCTGAGAGGCCATGTCGCTTCTTATAAGAATACGTCTGTTTCTTCAAACCAGATGTCTAAACTTACAAGCCAGAAGAAGAACCTATATTGAACTGAAGCATTTGTTCAGCAAATCACTAACGGCGAAATGCTCTCTTCTACTATTAATGCAGCATTCTTAAATCCTAGAGAAAAAAGCAACCGACTTTAAACAACATTTGTTTCCTTATTCAATGCTTGAGTTGAGTTTAAGAATTGATAATTATGTGTTTTGAGTACACATTACTATAAGACATCCTTCAATCTGGCTGGAATTGACAATTATGTGTTTCTTATATTTGACCTCTTTGTGCTTTGGTGTGCAACATGCTGCAGCCTAAATACCCTTCATGTTTCAGAAAGGAGGGGTAATTGCAAATCAACATTGAGTCTGGATTCCCACACTGAGTTTTCCTGTTTCTCCATCAGGAAGAGCGCTTTTACTTTCCAAAAGGTGTTTCACTCAAGTCTCTGGCATTTCCTCTAAGTCAGTTACAGTATCGTTTGTGTCTGTCCTTTTGAGTACAAACTAAATACCGACTCGGTGACCGCTTTGGAAAACACCTTCGCTCCATCCACAAGCTGGTGGCAGGCACTCCTGTCGCTTGCTATTTAGAACATAGAACAGTACAGCACAGAACAGGCCCTTCGGCCCTCAATGTTGTGCCGAGCAATGCTCACCCTACTCAAACCCACGTATCCACCCTATACCCGTAACCCTATACCCGTAACCCAACAACCCCCCCTTAACCTTACTTTTTAAGACATGAGACATCAGTTTTAAAGAAACGCCTTCTTGCAATAAGTTACATGACCTCTCAGCGGAACCATTAGAATCTGCAGCAACACATTGTGGTTGAACATTACACACGTCCACTGATATCGACGTTCCCAGCGGTTTCTGTAGTGAAGTCGTTATCGCATTTGCCTAGCACGAGAAAAATCCGCTGTTCGAAACCGGGCTGACATGGCCTCTCAGCCGAACCATGAGGTGCTACAGCAACACAGTGAGGTTGAACATTGCACAAGTCCATTGATTGCTGCACTGCCAGCGGTTTCTGTAGTGTAGTGGTTAGCACATTCCCCTTACACACGAAAGGTCCCCGAGTTGGTACCGGGTAGAAACATTAAGTGCTTCCCATGTTGTGAGGACTGTTTGCACAAAGTACGTTTGTTCCCCGATCTCGTATGTTCGAGGATTATGAGGTTTCGTCTCTCATGAGCCACTAAAATCACAAGTACCGAATTTGCGGCAGGCAATGAGAAGAAAAGGATCTTCCTATTTTAGATATTCGGAGCTCGTTCATCCACGACAGAATTTCATGCATTTACAAATGCAGATGAACATATTTATTCATCATCGCAAACATGTCTACATGAACGACAAATGCAACTTACTGCGGATGCTTCAATCTGAAACAAAAACAGAAAATACTGGACCATCTCAGCAGATCTGACAGCCTCTCTGAAGCCAGATGGCAGCTGTCGTTCCGAGTCTGCGTGACTCTTTGTCAAAGCTGGAGAACTGGAAATAGGGTCAGATTCACACTATTGTGGCTGGGGCGGGGGTGACGTGCCCTATTGGGCCTCGATAGAGTGTCAGCAACAGATGGAAAATGACGAAAATGTCTCGGGCAGAAAGAAAAAGGGAATGTAAATGAGGCTAATCAAGGCTAAGAAAGGTGCTGATGGCGCATTAAGAGGTCAGAATGTGTTCATGGCAGAAGAAAGGTAAGCAGTGCGTCAGAGAACAATTACAAACAGGGATCTGATTGATCAAGTAGGATGGTATGGGCTGGGGATAGGGGGGCAATGCTGAGGGTAAAACATATCAATGGAAGGAATGAAAATAAGTTGATGGAAATAAACAGGTGGTGGAGGGGGAAGTGAGAGTTCACAGTCTGAAGTTGTTGAACTGATAAAATGAAAGGGACAGAGAGCTGTCTGAGTCCACCAGAATTAGTCAATAGAGATGTGAATGCCCACACATAGACAAACTTCTCGGGAACGTATTGGTTCCATTCAGTTTGAGCTCAGTTTCTCAAAGCAAGCACAATGTGAATGAATCCCGCCGTCTCCGCCGCAAAGAAAACATGCGGTTTGACCAACGGAAAACCTCATCGAAGGGCTCGTACGGGATTTGAACCCGGGACCTCTCGCAAATTCCGACAGCGACACACCCAAAGCGCGAATCATACCCCTAGACCAACGAGCCCTTCAAAAAGCGCAGAAGCATACTGTCATTGCCATCGAAAGTCGATCTAACATCTGCGGAGAACGCCAAAATTACTGCAACAACTCAGGGAGTCAGGCGGCATTTGTCGACAGGACAACAAAGTTCGTCTTTCACCATCACCTTTCATTAAAACCGGGACAGGTTAGAAATGTAGGACGGCTTAACCAAGTGAATTACCGGAGGGAGGAAACAGAACAACAGGAAAGGGCTCTAATGGGGGCAAGTCAGGAGAGATTAAATGAGAAGAGGCATTGGGTCCGTTGCCACAGAGTTCGGTTAGCGTCAAATTAGAGAATAATGACACCACAGTATGAGGCCATTCCGGCCGCCGTGTCTGTGCCAGCTCTCTGTCAGAGCAATGGAAGCAACGAAAGATATGTCTGGAGGAGCCGTCAATGGCAGATTGATGAATAAATGCCGCCCGGACAAAAAGAACAAGTAGAGCAAACAATTCATAACATCTAACCTGGAGTAAAGGGCGCGTCCTGCATTTGAGACCTTGACCGTTCGCGTGCTCCTTGACTGAAAATTCGCATGTGAGAACCACATCTCTAGATGAACGAGCCCATGTTTAACGCCCCGCGTCAAGCAGAATGTAACTTATATTTCATGCAAAGCAGCTGAGACATCTCGGACGCCAGATGAAAATATTGAAAACAAAACTTCCGCAGGTCAGCATTTGTGGACATAAACTCCAGGAAAATTTCCGCTCCATGTTGCCGACTGGAGAGTTTGGAACTGGGGCTCATTTCTTCTTAAAGTGCACATGTTACCCGTTACTCCACACGACAATTCCAATTGTGAAGCTGAATGAAGCAGAATATCAATCGTTGCAATCTCATCGCAGTTCAGTGGCTTCTGACAGAGGAAGAGGAAAAGCGACCCAGGGAGACGGGAACCCAAGTCTGAGCGCAGGTCTGGTGAAATTCTTCCTTTCTTATTCAGCCGGGAAAGAAGAGACAGAAAAGGGTTTTTGGCTCCAGAATGTGAAAGATGCCATTAGGTTATCTGAAAGAAGAGGCGGGGACTTCTCCCCGCAGTCCTGGCCAATGTTTATCCCTCATCACCCTGACTGTGAACACGGAAAATCCAGTGGATGGGAATCCAGTGGACAGTTCCAGGGTAAATTTACACCTCCACTGTGAGGGTGGTGGAACCTTTCTCAACGTCCACAGATATTTAAATATTTGTATACCTCCTCCATCTGGTGACCAGATTCATTCTTTCCACAGGAGTTTGACTGGAGTTGCCTGTAATTAAATACGAATTAATTTCTATCGAATAAAGCGTTGGGTTGAGGAGAAATGGTTTGTTCAGAAGTTCCGGGATACCACCGCAGCTGAAATGAAATGAAAATCGCTTATTGCCACAAGTAGGCTTCAAATGAAGTGACTGTGAATAGCCCCTAGTCGCCACATTCCGGCGCCTTTTCGGGGAGGCTGGTACTGGAATTGAATCCGCGCTGCTGGCTTTGGTTGCTTTACAAGGCAGCTATTTAGCCCATTGTGCTAAACCAGCCCCTGTGACTCCCAGTGACAAGGACAGCTGTTAATACAAGAAAAATATTAACATTATAATATATAATTAAAATCCGTCCATCCATCTAGTGATTTAAGGACATTCCTTCGGGTTATCCCCAATATCGCAGAGGATAAATGTATCTATTAAATCTCCAACTTTATCGTCAGAACTAGAACACGTATCCCACTGTCGGATTTCATGTGCATTCCTGTGGAAAGAATGAAGTTACGATTCGTTTCCTTGTCATTCGGAATACACCCAGGAATATCACCATTTTCACTGTGAAAGATCAGCAGTACACTGACCACGCGGTCTATCACTGCGTGCTGAGGTCAACATACTGAGAAAGGCCCCGGGACAACTCTTCCCGTTACCGGTTTCTGTGACATAATTTTCAAGGAGATTCATTGAAGCCAACCAGCAGGTGGCGCATCAGGCTGTAGATTCTCACCATCTGTCATGTTGCGTGAGCCAATCGTGACTGACGGTTTCACGTTTTGCGGTAAAATTGAGGCTCGCCAATGAATGTTCCCGTGGAGTTCCGGAAGTGAGAAAATGTGTCCGCTGTTTTTCGCAGTGCTGCACAGAAAAGGAGCATGACACGTTTTAATTCCCCGGGAGCCTACTGTATTTTGACCATGAGGGGCAGAAAAATGCATCCCATGACAGGTAAGATAAAGCTCCCCCCCCCCCCCCCCCCCGTCAGCGGACCGGGTGGTGCAGTGGGCCCAGTCTCCATGATATCAGCTGTCAGTTTACTCTGAGTTTTACATGCGCTCTGCATTTCCATAGCGTAAACACAAACTGCAAACAAGCATTGCTCGTCCATGGAAACCAAATATCAATATTCAAAACAAGTTGCTTTACTGCTGACCATTTTTTCCGACCTTTGGTATTTAGAATCCTAAAAGTAATAATGAGCTCACTGCATCTCTCCGCTCATATTGTATCCAGCAATCTCTCGTGTAATCTATATTTTTCTGCTAAAGTACGGTCTATATCTGTCCCCGTTTCACCGCTTTCCTCCATGCTCCTCCCCCAATTATTTATTGGCATCTATCTATCTCAAAAGCTAATAATTCACGATTACTCTCAGCTGTCTTATTCTGCACATCTATATAACTCCGTTAAATTAATCGTTTGCTCTTTATCCATGTGTCTATATATTTAAATCATCCATCAAGCTGCTGTCATGAGAATGTTACTATAAGAAATATCTGGCTGCTCAGGTTACTGCAGTGATGTCAGAGTGTGGGTGGAGCTGAGCTCTGGCTCTGCTTTTTAGTTTCACTGTGAGAAAAGCTTGGGTATGTCTGTGACTTTTTTGTTTCGTTTCAGTGTTGAAGCAGAACCCAGACAAAGCAGGTGTACTGCTGTTCTCTCTGCCACGAAAAGACTATCTCTTGATCATTTGGTGAATTCAGAATTATAAATATTCTCAGTAGTGAATTTAAATCTGATGTGCTTCTGTTAAAAGGTGTTTCTTTTTGTCTTCTGGATGTTGTTTGGGAATTTATTAAGGATAACTTAGTGTTGTATTCTTTGGGGGTTGGATTTGAATTAATGGTTGCTAAGATGTTCACTGGATGTTTTAAAAAGTTTAATTTGAGTTAATAGAATAAACATTGTTTTCCTTTAAAAATACTTTTCGATTTCTGCTGTACCACAACTGTAGAGTGGGCCGTGTGCTCCCAGAACACAGGCTATTAAAAGTTGTGGGGCACGTGAACTCCATGATACACTTTGGGGTTCTCTAAACCCTGGTCCATCCATGTATCAGTAAGGGAGAGACAAGGCGAGAGGGAGAGAGAGAGAGGGACAGGGAGGGAGGGAGAGGGAGAGAGAGAGAGCGCAATTACCGCCTTCTGCTCGTGCCTCCACCGCCTTTAAGAGTTAAAAAAAAACCTAAGCTATTGACCACACGGTTCGTATCCGGCACCGCAATCAATTTTTAAATTTAACGTCATAACGGCCTTCTGAAACATGTTGAACGTTTTGCTAAATTGTGGAGGCTGCAGACATTGTAGATGCATGTATTTGCGAGGCCAGAAATTAGTTCCCATGGGATTTGGTTCAGTTGTTTCGAGTTTGCTTGGGAACAGCGGAGAGACATCATCGGTTACACATAAAAGTACAGGTTTTATTGACAATCGATCTAATCATTACAAATACTACATTCAAAGGTTGATTCAACATTTCCGAGTAACTGCCGACAGGCCTAGAACAAACAGGCAATGAGGATTAATATCAATGGTGTCAACTTAGTTGTATTACTGTTTGAAAAAGTGACATTAATGCAATATTCACTTTGACCTTATGGGTGTGGCTGCAGAGAGAATATAAAAGATCATCCAACTGGTAATAGAAAATAAACGACTCAACTCCTACTCTAATCCTAATGGCTTACACTCTATCCATATATGTTTTACAAGATAGACTCAGTGACCACCCTATCCCATAGCTGTGTATTAATTCTACTCGCAGTTGACTTCCCACTCTATCTGAAGAGCGCGTTAATCCGAAGTAATCTCACACAATATTATACACTCAGATAAAAGCAAATTACTGCGGATGCTGGAACCTGAAACCAAAGGGAAAATGCTGGAAAATCTCAGCAAGTCTGGCAGCATCTGTAGGGAGAGAAAAGAGCTAACGTTTCGAGTCTGATGACTCTTTGTCAAAGCTGAAGTTGTCAGAGTTTTGTCAGATGCTGCCAGACTTGCTGACATTTTCCAGCATTGTCCCTTTCATTATAGACTCAGAGCTCTTTGTTGATGCAATGTAGTCGCATTGATCACTGTACAGCACAACCCTCTATTAATCTCACTATAATTCTGCACCCCAGACACAATTTACCATCTCTCGCCCTAACTCAATATTAATTTCCGTTTTTTGCCGTTGCAACCCAGCTGAGGCCCATCTCTGATTTTGCCTTATCTTTATCTTTATTTTTTCAAGCTATAACGGCCTTTCTGTTTGGCATCATTTATTGCATGTCACTATTTCCCTTGAGGAGATGACGGTGAGCTGCCTTCTTGAACTTCTGCAGTATACCTGGTGCTGATATACCCACATTGCTGTTCACGAGGGAGTTCCGCGAACCTGATCCAGCGACAGTGAATGAATGGTAACATAGTTACGAGTCAGGATGGATTTTCTGGAGGTGAACTTGCAGGTGGTGCTTAATATTAACTTGTGAACCACAAACTAACCGCAATAACACCTCGCTGCAAACAGCCCTTACATCGTCCCAAAGTACATCCACAGCGACCGTCTCCCCTAATTTTGCGTCGAGACTGGGTGGCACGGTGGCACAGTGGTTAGCACTGCTGCCTAAGTCGCTGAGGACCCGGGTTCGATCCCGGCTCTAGGCCACTGCCTGTTTGGAGTTTATACATTTTCCCCCTTCCTGCGTGAGTTTCACCCCCACAACCCGAAGATTGGCCACGCTAAATTGCCCTTAATAGAAACAAAAGATTTGGCTGTTGAAAATTTAAAAAAATTGTATCGACCCTGAAACCATATCTTTCAACCTCACAACATATCCCAGTGTCATTCCAAAACGAATCCCACTCTGCACCAGCTCGCTGCAACCCTATAGTAATCAAAATTACTCCCAGTGCTCAATCGCTGTCCGTCGACATTCAGAAATCCGAAAATTAGTAATGATGCGCCTAATAGGTATTTCCCTCGTTTTGGTTCTGTAACCACCTTCTTCGCAGATATATCCTTCAAGACTCCGGTATCTCTGTCAGTAATGCTGCCACTGTCACTCCTGGCGATGTACATTGAAGGATACAACCAGATTACATTACTTCCCATTGCTTCCCTCAGTTGTTCTTCCAAGTGGGGTTTAATCAGCAAGAGGTTTATTTTACATCTGCAGTATAAAGCAGACCGCCTCTGGTCATTCTAACTTGCGGGTGGGATAAGACCTACGGAGAAACGCTGGCAAAGGAGTCTACAAATCATGATTTATGGGTGTGGCTATATTACTCTGTTGTTTGAAAGGTCGGCGGGGCACCTCTCCTAGTTTTGGCACAAGCCCCCAGACCTTACAGTGGTAGACATTGCGGGGTCGGCTGTGCGAAGGCGTACTTTTGTAATTGTCGGTGACTATTTTGATGTCGAGTGGCCCACCTGGCTTTATTCCTTTCGAACTTTCTGTAGGGGTTTGTTGCAACTCAATGGTTTGTTTGGGAATTTCCAAAGGCAGTTCAGAGTCAACAACATTGCTATGGGTCTGGAGTTACATAGAGATCAGACCCAGTATGGGTGACAGGTTTCTATCCTTAAAGGATATTAGCGACAGTAGAGAAGTGACAGTCCAAAGATGTGCGGGTTAGGTGGATTGGCCATGCTAAATTGCCCGTAGTGTCCTAAAAAAAGTAAGGTTAATGGGGGGGGAGGGGGGGGGGGGTTGTTGGGTTACGGGTATAGGGTGGATACGTGGGTTTGAGTAGGGTGATCATTGCTCGGCACAACATTGAGGGCCGAAGGGCCTGTTCTGTGCTGTACTGTTCTATGTTCTATGAACTGGATCATTTTCAAAACTTCCAATCTGACAGGTTAGATGTCACCATTAATGAGACTCACTTCTGTGCTCAGATTTATTTATTAATTGACTTTAAATTCTTCCTGTCAACCATGATGGGAGTGGAAATCGTGTCCTCAAAGCATTGCTCTGGGCCATTGGATTGGTAGCCCAATAACATTAACTCCTGTCATGGTGGCGTTAAGGGGTGTGGGTGAGAGTACCGATGGTCCCCACTCTATGTGTTACTGGTATGCGGTTGAGAGTACTGATGGTCCCTACTCTATGTGTTACTGGTGTGCACTACAACAAACCGTCTTCCATTGGAACATTTGTGACCTGAAAATGTAGAGCAGGGAATTCAGGACGGTGTTAAGAGAAGTGATAGCCCAGGTATACGGCCGAATGTTACAAATGTACCACCTCACAATTTCCCCCCTAGAATCCAGCAGATTCCTTAAAATAAAAGAAAGTTCAATGACGTGAAATGGAGCAAAACATAAAAGCAGGAGAGCCAAAATCGCCAAAATGGTTCTCAGCACTTTCGTCTTCATCATTTCCATGGACTCCTTCCCAGCTCCAACTTCAATAAGTTTCTTTGCGCTCAGGGCATAGCAGGTCAATAGGATTAGGATTGGGATGAAAAATACAACCAATTCGGTACACAAAATAAGCACCAGGTTCCGCTCCCAGATTGAAACATGAGCTCTGCATGAAAATGGGTTGTCCAATGTGCCTTTCCGGTGGAAAAAGATCAGAACACCCAGAGTTAAAAATGTCAGCCAAGCTGTTAATGACAGAACAACGTAATATCGGGGTTTTCTCCATGCATGAAACATGATGGGGTGGACAATAGCGATGTATTGGTCAACAGCAATGCAGGTCATGAAGGCTGGGTTGCCGTAAAGACTGATTACGTTGGTGATAACGTCGATAAAACCAAGTAGCTGTACTGAAATGAATGAATGTACAATTTCCAATATGACAATTCCGGAAGCCAGGATAATCAAGATGTTCATGATGATTAGGTCGAGCAGGAGGACATCAGTTGGTGATGAAAACTGCTTCTTCCGTATGATGTGCCACAGAGCAATTGAATTCCCAATGATTCCCAAAACAATGCACAGGACGAGGAAAAGGGGAATCACACGCAGGTGCACCATGAAGTTGGATTCATTGGCGTTATCCGTTGGATGTCCAATGCTATCATTTCCAGTCTGATTGGTGAGTGTTGCGTTCCAAGTCCCAATAATCGCCATTTGATGTTCTAGCGAACAATAAAGACAGCCAATTAAAAATATGGAGAAACTCCGAGTGGATATTGCACAATAAAGGTTCAGGTTTTAGTCTCAGATTATTGACTGTTGAAGGAATACATTGGGTCCGAAAGCCATTCTTCCTCTCTCACTCTTTCAGTCTTATAAAAGTCACATCTGCAAACTGTGCACACCAATAGTACTGAATGATTCACGTGGCAAATTAATGCAGGATTGCGGAGATCGTGAATTAATCTGAACCCTGGAAATGTACAGACACGCAGAACTCTGTTCAATTGTGAAATTCCATGCATTGCTCCGTCTGAAACCGTGATCTATTTCTGTCAGTGTGTTTCAGTCAACCTCGCTTAGATATATGTCTTCCTATTTCTATGTCTTCCTTACGTCAGTGGTAGAGAAATTACTGGAGATAATTCTTCGAGACAGGATCTACTCCCATTTGGACGCATATGGACATATTAGTGAGAGGCAGCATGATTTTGTGAAGGGGAGGTCGTGTCTCACGACCTTGATAGAGTTTTTCGAAGACGTCACAAAAATGATTGATGCAGGTCGGGCAGTGGATGTTGTCTATATGGGCTTCAGTAAGGCCTTTGACAAGGACCCTCATGGTGGACTGGTACAAAAGGTGAAGTCACACGGGATCAGGGGGGAGTTGGCAAGGTGGATACAGAAATGGCTAGGTCACAGAAGGCAGAGAGTAGCAATGGAAGGGTGCTTTTCTAATTGGAGGGCTGTGGCTAGTGGTGTTCCGCAGGGATCAGTGCTGGGACCTTTGCTGTTCGTAGTATATATAAATGATTTGGAGGAAACTGTAACTGGGCTGATTAGTAAGTTTGCAGACGACACAAGCTTGGTGGAATTGCGGATAGCGATGAGGGCTGTCAGAGGATACAGCAGGATTTAGATCGTTTGGAGACTTGGGCGGAGAGATGGCAGATGGAGCTTAATCCGGACAAATGTGAGGTAATGCATTTTGGAAGGTCTAATGCAGGTAGGGAATGTACTGTGAATGATAGAACCCTCAAGAGTATTGACAGTCAGAGAGATCGAGGAGGTGGATAGGTCCACTGGTCACGGAAAGGGGCAATACAGGTGGAGAAGGTAGTCAAGAAGGCACACGGCATGCTTGCCTTCATTGGCCGGGGCATTGAGTATAAGAATTGGCAAGTCATGTTGCAGCTGTATAGAACTTTAGTTAGGCCACACTTGGAGTATAGTGTTCAATTCTAGTCGCCACACTATCAGAAGGATGTTGAAGCTTTAGAGAGAGTGCAGAAGAGATTTACCAGGATGTTGCCTGGTATGGAGGGCATTAGCAATGAGGAGCGGTGGAATAAACTCGGTTTGTTCTCACTGGAACGACGGAGGTTGAGGGGTGACCTGATAGAGGTCTACACAATTATGATTGGCATATACAGAGTGGATAATCAGAAGCTTTTCCCCAGAGGGGTCAATTACTAGGGGGCATAGTTTTAAGGTGCGAGGAGCAAGGTTTAGAGTAGATGTACGAGGCAAGTTTTTTACACAGAGGGTAGTGGGTGACTGGAACTCGGTGCTGGAGTTGGTGGTGGAAGCAGGGACGATAGTGACATTTAAGGGGCATCTTGATAAATACATGAACAGGATGGGAATAGAGGGATGCAGACCCAGGAAGTGTAGAAGATTGCAGTTTTGTCGGGCAGCATGGTCGGCATGGGCTTGGAGGGCCGAATTGCCTGTTCCTGTGCTGTACTTTTCTTTGTTCTTTGTTATTATCTAGGCATTTGTATTTAGAATAATGAGAGGTAACCTTATTGAAATACATAATGTATTGAGGGTACATGTTGCGGTTAATACACGGGGAGTGTTTCCTTGCGCGAGAAGACTCAACTAGGGGCACAGTTTAAGAATAAGTATTCTACATTTGAAATTGGAATTAGGCCATTTTGTTCTCTCATTAGTCTGCGGAATTCTCCTAATTCACCCCAAGAAAGTAATGAAATGAAATGAAAATTGCTTATTGTCTAGAGTAGGCTTCAATGAAGTTACTGTGAAAAGCCCCTAGTCGCCACATTCCGGCGCCTGTCCGGGGAGGCTGGTACGGGAATCGAACCGTGCTGCTGGCCTGCTTGGTCTGCTTAAAAAGCCAGCGATTTAGCCCAGTGAGCTAAACCAGACAATGGAAGCTGTGTCTTTAAATGTATTCAAGGCTGAGTTGGATAGATTGTTGATAGTTAAGGGAACCACGGGTGCTGGCTGGGGTGGGGGCGGGATTACAGAGAGGAAGATGGAATTGAGACCACAATCAGATATACGAAGATTAGATTGAATGGCGGAGTAAGCTAAAGGGCCAGATAGCCCACACTTGCTTGCAAACCATTTGATTATATGCCAGAATTAATTGCATTCTTGGTGGCCTGTCCCTCAAAGGGATGTTATTTAGAGAAAGGTGTATCTCAATTTCTCTGCCTCGGGGTAATATCCGTCTGTTGACTGAAATATGCCAGCCGCTGCCCTGCATGGATGTGCTGCCGCAGGCACGATGGCACAATGATTAGTCCAGCTCCTTGACAGGGTCCCGAGTTCAATTCTGACCTTGGATGCCTGTTTGTATGGAGTTTCCACTTTACCCCTGTTTCTGTCTGGCCTTTCTGCGGCTGCTCCCACAGTCCAAAGTTGTGCAGGTTGGGTGCACTGTCCGCCTTGGGTAAGGTTATGTGGATGGGGTGGGACAATGGACCTGGGCGGAGCTCTCTTTCAGATGGTCGGTGGAGATTCACATGTTCTGGTGGAATTTGTTTTAATTCCCGATCCATTATCTGCCTTTTATTCTCCATTTTTTCTTTTCTTCATACTCACCTTGATACTTCCACTCTTTCTGTTCCCACTGCTTGATAATATTTGAGAATCTAAATGCTCAACAACTGCTCACTGCATCAGCTGTGGAGGAAACACAAATATATTGGAAAAACCGCTGGTCATGCAGGATCTTTCGCTGTCCATAGTATTTCAATAGCTCCCATGTGTTTCCCTTGCTATCTCTTTCCCCTTTGTTTTCTCCTTCCCTCACTCGCCTTGTTTTAATCGCGCCATCTCACATTCTGTGTTTCCCTATCTCTACCAATGGTCTGCACCCTCTATGTTATTCTATCTGCTTGTTCGTTCTATGTATCTCTTTAATATTTCTCTTAAGTTGCCTGTGCATCCCTTTTCATTGCTCTGTCATTCTTTCCCTGCATCACGCTGTCTTTATTCATTGCTTGTTAATTTATAACATCTTGCCCGACTTTCGAGGGCCAGAATTCCAGCTGTTACCTTATACGGCAACAGGTTACGTGCGAGCAACGCCATCGATGGATAGCGGTGTCACGTCAGCGGTCACCTTCCGATCCAGTGGGTTTTGGAACCCCCCTCCCGCTGCCTCATTGGCCGAAAGCCAGAGATGTTTCTGCAAAAGCGCGCAAAGGGAGATCAATATAGACACCCAAGACCCGTGCCAGTGCAGACTCGGCGTGGTGGTGATCTTGACCATTCTGAAGACGCACCAGAGGGTCAGAGAATCCCGTGAGTGCAGAGGAGGCCATTTCGCCTATCGATCCTCACCAAACATTTGAAATAACACCTTACTGGGACCGCAGATCCCTTCAACCCACCTAACCATTGGAGAGAAAGGGACAATTTAGCATGGCCAGTCCACCTAATCTGCAAACATTTTGACTGTGGCGGGAACCGGAAAATCCGGAGAAAACCCACTCAAACTTGGGGGAAATGCGCAAACTCCACACAGACAGGCACCGAATGGAATTAAACCCGGGTCCCTAGCGCTTTGAAGCAGCAGTTGCTATCCACTGTGCCAGCGCGCCGTCCCTGTGCCACTATGCTAAAGGAAGGTCGTCCACCTTTGTGACGACAGCCCTGAAGAACATGAAACTCAGAGAATCGGAGCCGCAGCTTGATCAGGTTTATTAGCACGAGTAGTATCACGAATCTGCGGAATCTTGATAGTGATTGTTATTGGAATATTTTAAGGGTTAATATATTGAATAAAGATACATCGAAACATTCATAGAAAGCAGAAGCAGGAGAAGACCATTTGACCTTCGAGCATACTCCACCATTGATTATGATCATTGCCGATCATCACGTTCAGTACCGTTATCCCGCCTCCCGCCCATATCTCGTGACCCATTAAGCCCCAAGAGTTACAGCTAATTGCTTCTTGAAATTACAAAACGTTTTGGCCTCAACTACTTTCTGTGGCAGTAAATTCCACAGATTCACCACTCTCCGGATGAGAAAACATCGCCTCACCTCAGACCCACAAGATTTATTCCTTATCCTCAGTCTATGCCCGCTAGTCCTGGACTCCCCCACCATCGGGAACAATCTTTTTGAATCTACCCTGTCTATTCATGTTTGAATTTTGTACGGTTCTGTGAGATTCCCTCTTACTCTTCAAACTTGGTTTGATTTTATAGTTGTCCTGTGCTTTTTTCGCCTCATCAAGAAAGACATCTGGGTAAAACGTTTCATTAATAAACTGGTCAGAGTGTCTGAGATTTTACAGATACAACAGCCCCTTGCTTATCAATGCCCGCTCTCCGCTCAGCCACGTCTGCAATATTCGCACCAATCCGCACTTTCTGTCCACCCATCTTCCTTCCCTGCTTATTCACCTCCACTTTCTATTACCCCACACAGACGCTCTGCTGAAGAAATTCTCACTGATTCCGCTCCTGAAGCATGATCCACCTCTTTTCTCTTCCATTGGTCGTCACATTCTCTACACCTGTACAGCCCCTGAAAGAACGTCCACCTTCCACTTCTTCTCGATTGCTTTCTTCTGCACGAATGTTATGATTTGCCTGACGCATAGACTTCGCATTGACGGGGAATGTCAGAGCAAATTCACAGATGGACTTGATTCTGGTGTGGACAATCGGCACTAATACAAGCACGAAATTCGAAATTTCAGGCTGTCTTCCACTCAACTGCAAAAATGTGCAAACAGCTGATGGGTTCGGACATTTTATAGCTGCAGTTGGTACAATGACTCAGCGAATCCATTACATGAGAACCTCAGGTTCCTCCCATCTTGGATCTGGTTGCTGATGTCAGACTAAAATTAAATATTCGTCGGAAAGTTGTCCACTCACCCGGGAACCCACGTTCAAATCCGGATGAAGAAAAAGCGGGTTGAGTTCCACTAACTCTCCCGCTTGACTGGTAACAATAATAATCTTTATTATTGTTACAAATCGGCTTACATTAACACTGAAATTATGTTTCGATGAAAATTCTCTAGTCGCCACACTCCGGCGCCTTTCCGGGTACACAGAAGGAGAATTCAAAATGTCAAATTCAGGGAACAGCATGGCTTTGGATATGTGGGACGAAACTGGAGTAACCCCACGCAGACACGGGGAGAATGTGCAGACTCGACACCAACAGTGACCCAAGTGGGCGGATCGAACCTGGGACCCGAGAGCTGTGAAGCATCAGTACTAACCACTATGCTACCATGCTTTGGGCAGAGGCCAGATTGCACCCTGTGGGCTCTGAGGTCACTAAGATTCTGGTCATCACTCACCTTCGACATTTTAACGTTTAACAGGTAATTCAGTAAATCAGCGGCCATTAAAAGCTTTTTCCAACATGGACGCAGCAGCTAATCCGTTTGCACGATTCAAAACTCACCGTGCATAAATCAGGTTTTAGTCCACACTGAACGTTCCATGCACGATGATGATGCTCAGAGTTTTCCTAGTTCTCAATATAAACTCCACACAGAGGCATGTTTCTATTCAAAAACAGACATTTCACCCTTGCGATATTCTTCGTTATTCGCTCAGAGGCCAGGTAAGAACAAAGGATTCCTCGCCCTAAAGTGCATCAGTAAACCAGATCAGCATTTACAACACTTAGACTAGATAGATGCTGACACGATGGGCTGCAGGGCCTCTTTCCGTGCTGGAAAATCACTCTGACTCCATGTGTGTCGCTTAAAGAGGAATTTCGTGGGCTGATCTTCCCATCCACCTGTTACCTTCGTCCTTCTAGATGGTAGATGTCGCAAATCAGGAAGGTGCTGTCAGTGACTATTCGTCAGTTACTGCAATACATTTCATAGCTGGTACACACTGCAGCCACTGTCCGTTATGGTGGAGGATGTGAATATTCAAGCGTGAGTGGCGGAGGGGGGGGGGGGGGTGAGCTGACAATCAAGAGGGTTCTTTTATCATGGGTAGCGTTGAGCTTCGTCAGATTTGTTGGAAGTGCAATCGTCCAGACAAGGATGGAGTATTCCATTACATTCCTGTCTTGTGCCTTGTAATTGGAGACAGGCTTTGCAAGGACAGTTGGTGGGTTACTCACCGCAGAGTTCCCAGCCTCTAGCCGACCAAGCCGCCACATTGTTCTGTGCTGTATGTTCTATGTTCTATTACTAGCATAAATGGATCAATTCAATTATGAGAAATTTGTACATTGCCTGTTTATCTGTTCTCTGACATACCCAGCTTTATAAACAAAGTATTTTAGCTTTACTTAAGAAGAGATACCCACCCGAGGCCCATCAAAGACATGGGGCACGTGCCCGAGTCACTATATCTATAGCACAACGATTCGGGATAGTTCCTGTAGTCTGTACGTAAATTAATGTGATCAAGGCTTTAAAAAAAGTGACAAGCAGACCTGGAAAATTAAACACTTCAGTCTGTAATGCAGAAACTGTTGAGTAAATTATAGAATTTACTGCGCAGAAGGAGGCCATTCGGCCCATCAAGTATGCACCGAGCCTGGGAAAGTGCACCCAACTTAAACGCACCCCTCCACCCTTCCCCACCTAACCGTTTGGACATTAAGGGACAATTTAGCATGGCCGATTCACCCAACCTGCAGGAGGAAACTGGAGAACGCAGAGGAAACCCATTCAGACACGGGGAGAACGTGTAGACTCCGCACAGACGGTGACCCAAGCCAGGAATCGGACCTGGGTCCCTGGCACTGTGAAGCAACAGTGCTAACCACTGCGCTACCGATCCGCCCACATTAAAGATTTCTTGGATATCGGAATACATCAATGGCACCAACATGACTTCATGGAAAAAGATAATCTTTACAAATATTGGCATACAGACTTCACAGCTTTGATAAAAATGTGAATAGTTATGGAAACGAAGAGACGTGCATTAGTCATTATCGATTTAGACTTAAAAATGCATATATCCATAGAATAAAAGCCATTTTCAAGGCGTGAAAAAAATCGATCTGGATTTAGAAACGCTGGGAGAAGATAGATAAAAAGACAGTTAGGTTTAGATCTGGATCTGTTTATCAATTCCCAACTCAGAGAAATGTTTGGATTATCTTCCTTCTGATGCGGGCTGCTGAGGAGGTGGATCACAGCTTGCAATTACAGAGTGGCTAATTTATAAGATCAGTTGACAGCATACACTTTATTTCCATGTCGTGACCTTCGACGTGAAACTATCATCAACCTGGCTCCGTGCAATAGATCAGCTGTCAGTGCAGCGCTGAGATTTCCATACTTAAAGGTGATACTGTGCATTTTCCACATACTCAACACGAACTACAAATAGTGCTTGGCCTCTATTCAAATTTAATCATTTGTCTTTATTTCGGATTCAACAAGGTATTTGCATTTCTGCCTATCTTTCTATTTAAGCTAAGAATATACATCAGTGTATTGCCTCTCTGTCTGTTTACCTGTATATTTATTCAGCTGCGAATCTATCCGCGAATGGGACTGGTTCAGCACACTGGGCTAAATCGCAGGCCAGCAGCACGATTCAATTCCCGTACCAACCTCCCCGAACAGGCGCGGGAATGTGGCGACTAGGGGCTTTTCACAGTAACCATTGAAGCCTACTCGTGACAATCAGCAATTTTCATTTTTTTTTCATTTTCATGCAGAGATCTTGTGGCCCACTGAGCAGCGCCTCTAACTCTCATAGAACTTCCGGGATGGTGCCGCAATTCAAGAATTTATGAAAATGACAGGTTTATTCATAACCTGGCCAAACTGGTTGATTATCAGTCGGAAATCCTTCCAGTGGCGGCTAGAAAGAGCGCGTGAAACATAGAAACATAAAAAAAATAGGTGCAGGAGTAGGCCATGTGGCACTTCGAGCCTTTAACACCATTCAATATGAAGTCTTACAACACCAGGTTAAAGACCAACAGGTTTGTTTGAAACACGAGCTTTCGGAGCGCAGCTCCTTCCTCAGGTGAATGGAGAGGTATGTTCCAGAAACATTTATGTAGACAAAGTCAGAGATGCTGGACAATGCTTGGAATGCGAGCATTTGCAGGTAATCAAAACATTACAGATCCAGGGAGAGGGATAATCACAGGTTAAAGAGGTGTAAATTGTCTCAAGCCAGAACAGTTGGTAGGATTTTGCAAGTTCAGGCCAGATGGTGGGGGGTGGATGTAATGCGACATGAATCCAAGATCCTTGTTGAGGCCTCACTCATGCGTGCCGAACTTAGCTATAAGTTTTTGCTCGGCAATTCTGCGTTGTCGCGTGTCATGAAGACCGCCTTGGAGAACGCTTACCCGGAGATCAGAGACTGAATGCCCTTGACTGCTGAAGTGTTCCCCGACTGGAAGGGAACAATCTTGCCTGGTGATTGTCGCACAATGCCCGTTCATTCGTTGTCGCAGTGTCTGCATGGTCTCACCAATGTGTACCACGCTTCGGGACATCCTTTCCTGCGGCGTAAGAGGTAGACTACATTGGTCGAGTCGCACGGGTATGTGCCTCGTACCTGGTGGGTGGTGTTTCCACGTGTAATGGTGGTATCCAAGTCGATGACCTCGCATGTCTTGCAGAGAATGCTCTGGCAGGGTTGTGTGGTATCGTGGTCGCTGTTCTGAAGGCTGGGTAATTTGCTGCAAACAATGGTTTGTTTGAGGTTGCGCGGTTGTTTGAAGGCCAGTAGTGGGGGTGTGGGGATGACCTTGGCAAGATGTCCATCTTCATTGATGATGTGTTGAAGGCTGCGAAGAAGATGTTGTAGTTTCTCCGCCCCAGGAAAGTACTGAACAACGAAGGGTACTCTGTCAGTGGTGTCCCGTGTTTGTCTTCTGAGGAGGTCGGTGCGGTTTTTTGCTGTGGCGCGTTGGAACTGTCGATTGATGAGTCGAGTGCCATATCCCGTTCGTACGAGAGCATCTTTCAGCATCTGTAGGTGTCTGTTACGCTCCTCCTCGTCTGAGCAGATCCTGTGTATACGGAGGGCTTGTCCATAGGGGATGGCTTCTTTAATGTGTTTCGGGTGAATGCTGGAGAAGTGGAGCATCGTGAGGTTGTCTGTGGGCTTGCGGTAAAGCGAAGTGCTAAGGTGACCGTCCTTGATGGAGATGAGTGTGTCCAAGAATGTAACAGAATTTGGCGAATAGTCCATGGTGAGTCTGATGGTGGGATGGAATTTATTGATCTCATCGTGTAGTCGTTTCAGTGATTCTTCGCTGTGGGTCCAAAGGAAACAAATGTCATCGATGTATCTGGTGTATAACATCGGTTGCAGGTCCTGTGTGGTGAGGAAGTCTTGTTCAAACTTGTGCATGAAGATGTTGGCATATTGAGGTGCAAATTTGGTCCCCATGGCTGTTCCATGCATCTGGATGAAGAATTTGTTGTCGAAGGTGAAGACGTTGTGATCTAGAATGAAGCGGATGAGTTGCAGAATTGCGTCTGGAGATTGGCAGTTGTTGGTGTTGAGTACTGAGGCTGTTGCAGCTGTGCTGTCATCATGGGGAATGCTGGTGTCGAGTGCCGAGACATCCACTGTGACGAGGAATGTTCCTGGTTCAACTGGTCCATGGGTGCTGAGTCCGTCGGAAGTCCGTCGTGTCGCGACAGAAGCTGGGTGTACCTTGTACGATGGGTTTCAAGGTACCCTCGATGTGGCCAGAGAGGTTCTCACACAGGGTCCCATTGCCTGAAACGATAGGACGGCCTGGTGTGTTGGCCTTGTGTATTTTCGGGAGGCAGTAGAGATCTCCAATGCGGGGATTACGTGGGATGAGAGCACGTAGGGTGCTCTGAAGGTCTGGATCCAAGGTCCTGATCAGTCTGTTGAGTTGGCGGATGTGTTCCTTGGTTGGATCTGCGGGTAACTGTCTGTAGTGTTCCTGGTTGTTGAGTTGTCGGTAAACTTCTTTGCAGTAGTCGGTTCTGTTCAGTATGACGGTGGCCCCTCCTTTGTCTGCTGGTTTGATGACAATGTTGTGGTTGGTCTTGAGAATGCGGATGGCGTTGCGTTGTGCTTGGTTGACGTTCGGGGCTGCCTTGTGAATGCGACTGATTAATCTGGCATTGACACGAGTTCTGACGGCTTGAGTATACATGTCGAGTCGAGGGCAGCGGCCTTCCGGAGGGGTCCAATTCGACTCTTTCCTTTTCGTTTGCTGCACCGCAGATCTCGCGGTCTGCTGGTCCGGTTCATTGGTCGTCCCCTTGGGTTCGCTGTCGGCATCTTGGGGTCTGTGGAAGAATTCCCGGAGCCTCATTCGCCTGATGAATTCCTCCGTGTCTGCCGCGAGACTGATGGGGTCCATTTTGGTGGTGGTGCAGAAATTGAGCCCTCTGCTGAGGACTTCGATTTCATCTGGTTGAAGGGTGTAGTCTGACAAGTTGACAATAGATTTCTGTGTATTGTTTTCGACTGTGGTACAGGGGGAGGCTTGATTGGTGATGCCGAGTTTCTCAAGCTTTCTGTTCTTGGTGTGTATATAGGTGGCATAGTATCTTTGTCTCATCTGTTTGGCGGTGTTACGCAGCTGGTCTGCTGTATCCTGAGCGCAAGTTGAGAATATTGCCTCTATCTTGGTTTCCAGGTTGCGTCGACTGCTGGAGAGCTGGTGTACGAGGAGTTTGAGGAGTGTGACAGAGGTGCGGTATTCCAAAGAAACACCTCTGAGAGTGCCAAAGTCTTGCTCAAAGCATCCCTTTTTTATATATTTTTTAAGGGGTTGTCTCTTACATTCACTTGAGCTTGCCCACATTACAAAGCATAGATTGGTTATTACAATAGTTCCAGTACATGATTTTACAGACTTTGAGGTTATCTATTGGCACATGAGTATGTAGCAGTCTTAGCTTAATTAACAAGTGTTAGCTATAGTTGCAAGCGTCTCCCACATTTCATATCCTGTCATCTGGCCATGCGCCTTGTTTCTCAAGGCTGTTTGGCTTATAGTCATGAGTCGGCTCACAACTTCAAATATCACTCCCTTCTCTGAGCAAATTCATTCTCCTTCAATGGCTTCAATAACACATTCCTCTACTTTGTGATTTTCCACTAAAGTATCCCGATCATTCTGGCTCTTTCTGGCTATTAACCCTTGCTTCACATCCTCATGTGTTGTAGGTCGACTTGAGTGGGTTTGTGACCTGTAGCCCTTTCGGGATCTTATCTGCTTTTTTGCATCTTTGTAGAAACTTAATGTCAGTGTCTATATGCGCGATCTTTCTGGAGATCCTCTCCACTTTGAGCCGGCAGTTTGCGGTGTCGATGGTAACCATGATGTGGAGATGTTGGCGTTGGACTAGGGTGAGCACAGTAAGAAGTCTTACAACACCAGGTTAAAGTCCAACAGGTTTGTTTCAAACACAAGCTTTCGGAGTACAGCTCCTTTCTCAGGTGAATGGCGAGGTATGTTCCAGAAACATTTATATAGACAAAGTCAGAGATGCCGGACAATACTTGGAATGCGAGCATTTGCAGATAATCAAACCATTACAGATCCAGAGATAGGGATAATCACAGGTTAAAGAGGTGTGAATTGTCTCAAGGCAGAACAGTTGGTAGGATTTTGCAACTCTAGGCCAAATGGTGGGGGGTGGATGTAATGTGACATGAATCCAAGATCCCGGTTGAGGCCGCACTCATGCGTGCGAAACTTAGCTATAAGTTTTTGCTCGGCAATTCTGCGTTGTCGCGTGTCCTGAAGACCGCCTTGGAGAATGCTTACACGGAGATCAGAGGCTGAATGCCCTTGACTGCTGAAGTGCTCCCCACTGGAAGGGAACATTCCTGCCTGGTGATTGTCGCACGATGCCCGTTCATTCGTTGTCGCAGTGTCTGCATGGTCTCGCCAATGTACCACGCTTTGGGACATCCTTTCCTGCAGCGTAGGAGGTAGACTACATTGGTCGAGTCGCACGAGTATGTGCCGCATACCTGGTGGGTGGTGTTACCATGTGTAATGGTGGTACCCATGTCGATGATTGGTCACAGAAAGTTGGTTTACAGGTGCCACAAGTGATTAAGAAGGCAAATGGAATTTTGTCCTTCATTGCTAGAGGGATGGAGTTTAAGACTAGGGAGGTTATGCTGCAATTGTATAAGGTGTTAGTGAGGCCACACCTGGAGTATTGTGTTCAGTTTTGGTCTCCTTACTTGAGAAAGGACGTATTGGCACTGGAGGGTGTGCAGAGAAGATTCACGAGGTTAATCCCAGAGCTGAAGGGGTTGGATTACGAGGAGAGGTTGAGTAGACTGGGACTGTACTCATTGGAATTTAGAAGGATGAGGGGGGATCTTATAGAAACATTTAAAATTATGAAGGGAATAGATAGGATAGATGCGGGCAGGTTGTTTTCACTGGCGGGTGAAAGCAGAACTAGGGGACATAGCCTCAAAATAAGGGGAAGTAGATTTAGAACAGAGTTTAGGAGGAACTTCTTCACCCAAAGGGTTGTGAATCTATGGAATTCCTTGCCCAGTGAAGCACTTGAGGCTCCTTCATTAAATGTTTTTAAGGTAAAGATGGATAGTTTTTTGAAGAATAAAGGGATTAAGGGTTATGGTGTTCGGGCCGGAAAGTGGAGCTGAGTCCACAAAAGATCAGCCATGATCTCATTGAATGGCAGAGCAGGCTCGAGGGCCAGATGGCCTACTCCTGCTCCTAGTTCCTATGTTCTTATGATCTGGCATTTCTTGCAGAGATTGCCCTGGCAGAGTTGTGTGGTGTCGTGGTCGCTGTTCTGAAGGCTGGGTAATTTGCTGCAAACAATGGTTTGTTTGAGGTTGCAATGAGTGGGAGGAGCTTGTTCCCCATTGTTCAGAATACAGCCAACTTGTCCATCAAACTGAATTAGTCTTTGAGTCCCAATGTCTTATTGATGATGCAAAGCAGTGGCAGAGATGGAAAGAAAAGGAAGCCAATCCTGCTCTCCAGATTTTGCTGTCTTATTGGTTATCCTGCCCCATGTGTCCAAAGCTCTGCGGCTCTGTTCAGTCACATGAAGACCCGGGGCAGAAACTTCCAACCCTGAATCAACATCACCCTCAAATCGAGGGACTGCTGATGACAACGAGGGTCAGTGTGCAGCGAGGGGCATAAGCGGTCATCCTGGACCCATAAGCAGGAGGGGAGAATGTTGTGAATTTCTATCGTGGACTGACAGTGATTAATTTTGGAAACTCCTTTTACAGGGGATTAGTAGGGGAGGATTTACACCCAGCAAATTCAAACCAGGAGAAATGTTTATCTTTCCTGAATGTTATTTTTGGACTGACAGTGATGCCTTTGTAAACTTCTTTCACAGGGACTTAGAAAGGGATTCGCAGACAGGAAACTCACAACCAATCCTCACATCAAATTCTCACACCTGTTCGAGTTACCGGGACCTGGAGATTATCGATCTTTGTGTGTAAGCATTGAGTTCCATATCATTATCACTCACTTATTAAAATGCCTACCTCCTGTCTCCCCTGTAGATCTTGTTCACAATCTTAAATCTGTGTCCCGTAATCCTTGTACAGTCTACTGATGGGAACAGTTTTAAAAATCTTTTGCTGTGTTTGCCGTGTGGTTTCTGGTGCCTGGGCCGATGCCGGGTGGTCCGTCTGGTTTCATTCCTTTTTCATGTTTTTGTTGTGGTTGAATCAGCTTGGACCAGTCCATTTAGGGTCCAGAACACAATTGAAATCTCCTCCAAGAATCAATTAATCTGTATCCAGGTCTGGGATGGATTCCAGCAATTCTTTTACAAATGTTTCCATGAGATACCCTCATGAAAAAAAGATAGAGAAGCAGAATTAGGCCATTCAGCCCATCGGGTTTTGGAGTTTGCTCTGACATTCGATCATGGCTGATATGTTTCTCATCCCCATTCATCTTGTATTGTAGCTCTCTTGAAATGAATGCGAACATTGCATTTGCCTTTCTAACTGCCAACTTTCCTTTATTTGTTCTTGGGCTCTGGGTGTTGCCTTGACCCAATGTTACTAATCGTAATCAGTTTGCAAAGCATAATTTATATCAAAAATATCCATTTCAATGGCGGGTTTATTACCCAACATGCGTTGCAGCTGAAAATGTGCTCTATCCACATGACAGAAGCTTCTCGCACATGTGCAGAGTCCGGCTGTGACTGGAACATGCGCTGTACAGGCTGTGACTGGCGCATGCGCAGTTCAGGTTGTCGCTGACGGTGCGAGGAGCGGGAAAGAAACAATCGAGCGACTTTCAAGATTGGAGCCGGTGGGTGGCCGGGGAGCAATAGAAGCTGCGGAGTGAGCCGGGAGGCTTCATAAATACCCCATGGAGGCTTCAACTCCCGAGGAAACTGTTAATGGTTTTTCATTTTTTTTCTTAAACAGCGCTGAACCGTGACAGGCCCGGGTTACCGGCCGCCATCTTTACAGAGGACAATGCGCCGCAGGGAAGGGGCTGGTTTAGCACAGTGGGCTAAGACAGCTGGCTTGTAATGCAGAACAAGACCAGCAGTGCGGGTTTAATTCCCGTTCCAGCCTCCCCGAACAGGTGCTGGAATGTGGTGACTAGGGGCTTTTCACAGTAACTTCATTGAAGCCTACTTGTGACAACACGTGATTATTGTTATTAAGCACTGCGAGTCTGGACTGGATGCCAACTCTCCCGGATTGACTGACTGGAGTCTCCAAAATTTTATTTTAATCATTTGTGGGAGTCACTGGCTGGGCCAAGATTTATTGTCCATCCCTAATTTCCCTTAAACCGAGTGGCTGGCTCGGCCATCTCGGAGGGCATTTAAAGAGTCAACCACATTGCTATGGTTTGGAACCGTGTCAGCCAGACCAGGTAAGGATGGCAGATTTTCTTTTCTATTCAGTCACAGGATGTGGGTGTCACTGGCTGGGCCAGCATTCACTGCCCATCCTGAATTGCCCTTGAACTGAGCGTATCTCAGAGAGCATTTTAAGGGTCAACAAGCTGACTGTGGATCTGGAGTCACGTGTAGGCCAGACCAGGTAAGGATAGAAGATTTCCTTCACTGAAGGACAGGAGTGAACCAGATGGGTCTTTGCAACAATTGACAATGATTTCATGGTCATCAGTAAACTTTCGATGAAGGCAGCACGGTGGCGCAGAGGGTTAGCCCTGCAGCCTCACGGCGCCTAGGTCCCAGGTTCGATCCTGGCTCTGGGTCTGTGTGGCGTTTGCACAATCTCCCAGTGTTTGCGTGGGTGTCGCCCCCACAACCCAAAAGATGTGCAGGTTAGGTGGATTGGCCACACGAAATTGCCCCTTAATTGGAAAAAATGAATTGGGTACACTAAATTTATTTTTTTTAAAGTAAACTTTCAATGAATTCAAATTTTACATTCTGCCTTGGTGAGATTCATACCTGGGTGATTGGAAAATCATTGTGACAGTAAAAAAGATTTTTGAACATTTCTCTTCAGCGGATATAAAAATATTGTAAATGGGATAAAGGTTGTTTGGCTGACAGTCAATCACTGTCCTGTAAGGCAATGAGTCCTTTTGCTTCCCAATTGGCCGAGGAAGGCAGTGTGTCACAAGGATGGATGTGTTGACCGATTAATGGCTGGAGGATGGGGGCAGGTCATGTGATCAAAACTCCAGGAATACGTTTAATCAAAGTTGGCGAGGAGAGAATGTTGTGAATTTCTATCCTAAACTGACAGTGAGGTTTCTGTAAATTTACAGGATACCGGAGGTGGAGGTTTAACAGACGGGAAACGCAAACCAGACATCCCATGGCGATCTGACAGAGTCACTCGATTCATCAGAACCTGAATATCAGCAGCATCTGGGTGTGGAAGGTAAAAGGTTTGTCTGTTCTGTCTGTGAGGGAAGATTTCAGGTCTCAGTGGGACTGGAAAAGCCCCGAGATTCACAAACTCTGGTTGGACCAAACCTGGAGAACTGTGTTCAGTTCTGGGCAACAAACCTGAGGAAGGATAGAATGGTCTCGGAGGGAGTGTAGCACAGATTTACCGGAGTGATATCTGAACCCCCTGGGGTAAAATTACAAAGCGAGATTAGACAAAAATGTCAGTGGCAGCACGGTGGCACAGTGGTTAGCACTGCTGCCGCAAAGCACCGAGGTCCCAGGTTCGATCCTGGCTCTGGGTCACTGTCCATGTGGAGTTTGCAAATTCTCCCCGTGTTTGCGTGGGTTTCACCCCTGAAACTCAAAGATGTGCAGGGTAGGTGGATTAACCACACTAAATTGCCCCTTAATTGGAAAAAATGAATTGGGTACTCCAAATTTATTTTAAAATATGAAAAAAATTATGGGCAGAGAAGGGCATTCGGTCCATTGAGTCCATGCTAGCTCTCTGATCGGCACGGTGGTTAACACTGCTGCTTCTCAGCGCCATGGACCTGGGTTTGATTCCTGGCTTGGGACACTGTCCGTGCGGAGTCTGCACGTTCTCCCCGTGTCTGTGTGAGTTTCGTCCGTGTGCTCCGGCTTCCCCCCACAAGTCCCAAAAAAAAACGTGCTTGTTATGTGAATTGGACATTGAATTCTTGCTCAGTGTACCCGAACAGGCGCCGGAGTGTGGCGACTTCGGAATTTTCACAGTAACTTCATTGCAGTGTTAATGTAAGCCTAACTATGACACTAATAAATATTATTATTATCTGGAGCAATCCAGTTAGAGTCATTCTCCTGTTCTGTCTCTGTATCCTCACATGTTTATTTCTCTCTGGTTTCTATCCAATTAAAAAAAAAATCATTTATTGCGTCTATTTCCAAACTCCGTCATAAGCAGCAAGTTTAAGGTCATTGCCACTGGCTGTGTAAAAACATTCTTCCTCATACCTCCTGGACCATTTACATGCACAGATGCGAAGCAACATCGAAAATAGGAGCAGGAGGCCATTCGGCCCTTGGAGCCTGCTCCACCATTCATTACGATCAGAGCTGATTCGGCTCAATAGTCTAATCCCGCTTTCCCCCCGCATCCTTTGATCCCCTTCACCCTCAGTGCTGTATCTAACTACTTCTTGAAAACATGCAATGTTTTGGCTTTAATTAGTTCCTGTGGTGACAGATTCCACAGGCTCACTGCTCTCTGGGTGAAGAGATTTCTCCTCATCTCTGTCCTAAATGGTCTACCCCGTATCGTCAGTCTGTGACCCCTATTTCTGGACACACCAACTATCAGGAACATCCTTCCTGAATCTACTCTGTCTCGCCCTGCTTTTTTTTTTAAACATAAATTTTTTTTTTACAATGAAGGGGCAATTTTAGTGTGGCCAATCTACCTACCGTGCACATCTTTAGATTTGTGGGGGTGAGACCCAAGCAAACACAGGGAGAATGTGCAAACACTACACAGACCGTGACCGGGGCCGCGATCGAACCCGGGTCCTCGGCGACATGAGGCAGCAGTGCTAATCACTGCGCCACCCACTTTTTATAGATTTCTATGAGATCTGCCCTCATTCTTCTGAACTCCAGCGAATACAATCCTAACCAATTCAACCTAACCTGCACATCCTTGAACTGTGGGAGGAAACCGGAGCACGCGGAGGAAACCCACACAGACACGGGGAGAAAGTGCAAACTCCTCACAGTCAGGGTGGGAATTGAACCTGGGTCCCTGGTGCAGTGAGGTAGCAGTGCTAAGCGCTATGCCACCCCCTGTCTTGCAACCCTCAAGAGAAAAAAAAATCCGTTGCCCCATCTGAACTGGGTGACCCCTCACTTTGCAACAGTGACGCCTTGTTCTAGATTCTCCCACATGAGGTAACATCCTCTCCACATCCACCCTGTCAAGACCCCTCAGGATCTTATATAGTTCAATCCAGGTTTTACCCAAAACTTTAAATCTGTGTCCCGACTGCTTGTACGATCAGTGAATGGAAACAGAGTTTCTTTGTCCACCCGATGGAAATCTGGCATAATCTTGTGTCCCTGAATCAAATCTCCCCTCAACCTCCTTTGCTGGATCCATTCTGGTAAATCTCCTCTGCACCTTCTCCAAGAACCATCACATCCTTCCTGAAGAGTGGTGACCAGAGCTTTATAAAGATTCATAGAATAGAATTAGAACCATAGAATTCCTACAGTGCAGAAGGAGGCCATTCGGCCCATCGAGTCTGCACTGATTCTCTGAAAGGGCACCCTGCCTCTGCCCACACCCCTACCTTGTCCCTGTGACCCCATAGCCCCACCGAACCTGCACATCCCTGGACACTATGGGACAATTTATCAAGGCCAATCCATCTAATTTGCCCTTCTTTAGACTGTTGGAGGAAACTTAAGCACCAGGTGGAAACCCACGCAGACACGGGGGGAAAGTGTAAACTTCACACAGTCACCAAGGCCGGAATTGAACCCGGATCCCTGGCGCTGTGAGGCAGCAGTGCTAATCACTGTGCCACTAGAAGCACAGCTTCCCTGTTTCCGTGTCAATATTACGGTTTATGAAGCTTAAGATCGGATTTATTTTGCCAACTACTCTCTAGCTATGTCTTGTAGATGTACAAAATCCCTCTTCACCTCTTTCTCTCTCCTCCCAAAGAGGCCAGTTGGGTTTTATAACAATCCAGCAGTTTTCATGGTCACTTTTTCCCAGTGCCGGCCCCACAAATGACCAGATTCATTCAGCTCAATTTCACAACCTGCCTTTGTGTTTTTGTGGGTTCTCTCTCACTCCCTATTTTCTGTTTTAAATCAGTTTCACAGGGTGTTCGAAGGGGAGGCTTCAAAGTCCAGAAAATCAAACCAGGCATCACATCAGGATATAACAGAGTCCTCAATTTATCATATCCTGAATACCATCGTACTTTGAATATGGAAGGAAAAAGCATCGTTCACAGTGGGGAGAAACCGTACACGTGTTGTGTGTGTGAACGAGGATTCAGTCAATCATCAGGCCTCACAAGCCACAAATGCAGTCACACTGAGGAGAAACTGTGGAAATGTGCGGATTGTGGGAAAGGATTCACTGCCCCATCCAAGCTGGAAACTCATTGACGCAGTCACACTGGAGAGAGACCATTCACCTGCTCCAAGTGTGGAAAGGGATTCACTCAGTCATTCGACCTGCGGAAACACCAGCGAGTTCACACTGGGGAGAGACCATTCACCTGCTCCAAGTGTGGGAAGGGATTCACTCAGTCATCCACTCTGTCCACACACCAGCGAATTCACACTGGGGAGAGACCATTCACCTGTTCAGAGTGTGGGAAAGGATTCACTAAGTCATCCCACCTGCTGAGACACCAGCGAGTTCACACTGGGGATAGACCATTCACCTGCTCCAAGTGTGGGAAGGGATTCACAAAGTTACCTTCCCTGCTTAGTCACCAGCGAATTCACACTGGGGAGAGGCCATTCACCTGCTCCAAATGTGGGAAGGGATTCACTGAGTCATCCACTCTGTCCACACACCAGCGAGTTCACACTGATGAGAGACCGTTCCAATGTCCAGACTGTGGGAAGAGCTATAAAAGTTCTGGGGAACTGATGTGCCATCAACGTGTTCACACTGACGAGAGACCGTTTAGGTGCTCTCACTGCGGGACTGGGTTCAGACAATCATCTAACCTCACTGTACATCAGCGAATTCACACTGGGGAGAGGCCATTCGCCTGCGACAAGTGTGGGAAGGGATTCACCACTTTATCCAACCTGCTGACACACCAACGAGGCCACAAGGAACTACAGTGATTGGATTTTGCTGCTCCTGACATTCAGGACTGAACCATGTTCATTTGGGTCTCTTTCTTCTGATAACAAACTCCAGCCCATTTACAGGGGCTAATATTCTGGATAAAAGTCAAATAAATTTGATTTGTGTTAAATCTGCAGTGTGTGGAAACTTTTTAATATCTCTGACACAAGTTAGTTCCTTTTGAAGTACTCTCGCTCTCCCCTGTCTCTTCCATCCTCACCTCCAACAAGAAGTGTGAGGAGCTTGTGAAGCTTCTTTGTGACTGAGATTGAGTCAATCCGATCAGCTGCCTCTGCTGCTTCCCTCCCTTCCACGAGCCCACCGAACCAAACTGTCTCTAAATTTCATCCTTTCCCGAGTCCTGAACCCACATCTTTCTCTAGTTTCTCTCCCATCTCCCCTCATGCCCCCTCAGAGCTCATCTTGTCCATGAGACCCAGCTCCTGCTCCATCGACCTTATTCCCACTGAGCTACTGATCAGCCAACTACCCTGTGTCCATGGATATTGTCAACATTTCTCTCTCTTCAGGTACTGTCCCTCTGTCCTTCAAATCTGCCATCATCACCCCCTCTTCAATAAAACAAACCCTTGACCCTGCCATTCTTACAAATTACTGCCCCGTCTTCAACCTCCCTCTCCTCTCTAAACTCTTTGAACATGTTGTCACCTCCAAAATCCTTGCCCATCTTTCCCAGAACTCCCATGTTTGAATCCCTTCAATCAGGTCTTTGCCCTGTCACAGTGAAATACAAGAGACAAACAGAATCTTACCCGGAGAGAAAGACAGACAATCCGGGAGCTTGGATCCAACATGGATATGTTCATAAGACCAGAAGACAAGGGTAGCAGCACAGTCAATATCGAGAGACAACAATACCTGCTGGAGACAGACAGCAAACTAAACAACACAAATCACAACACCAAGCTACCATATACCCGAGACAGCCAGACACATTAACCAAAAACAGATGGAATATCTGAGGGGATAACAGGTAGAACAAAGGAATTTCTACTTGCTCCCTAAAATACTCAAACACATTAATAATATTCTTTGTTATTACTACAAGTACGCTTACATTAACACTGTAATGAAGTTACCATGAAAAGCCACTAGTCGCCACAATCCGGTGCCTGTTCGGGTACACAGAGTGAGAATTCAAAACGTCCAAATTACTTAACAAGCACATCTTTCGGGACTTGTGGGAGGAAACCGGAGCACCCGGAGGAAACCCACGCAGACAATGAGGGAGCGTGCAGACACCACACAGACCGTGACCCAAACGCATATTGAACTCTGTATCCTAGTACAAGCAAACAGACCCATCGGATCAGACAGTGAGAGAGTAAATCCTCCAGAATCAGAGAATTTACAATGCAGAAGGAAGCCATCCACCCATTGAGCCTTCATCGGCCCTTGGAAGAGCACCCTATTTAAGACCATGCCTCCAGCCTAGCCCCGTAATCCAGTAACTACATCTAACCTTTGTTTGGACACCATGGGGCAATTAGCATGGCCAATCCACCTAACCTGTACATCTTTGGAGAAAGCTGGAGCACCCAGAGGGAACCCACACACGGGGAGATTGTGCAAACTCCACACACTCACCCAAGGCTGGAATGGCTGAAATATCCACACACTGCTCCTGCTAGTTGATGGTACAGTGGTTCAATAAATATAATTAATGGATTAAAAAGGTGTGTAATATAGAATAAAAACAGAAAATGCGAGATGAACTCAACAGGTCTAGCAGCATCATCGAATCCCTACAGTGCAGAAGGAGGCCATTCGTCCCATCGAGTTTGAACCAACCCTACAAAAAGAGCACCCGACCCAAGCGCACCTCCCCCGCCCTCTCCCCGTAACCCAACTTCGTCGTTGGACACTAAGGGGCAATTTAGCGTAGCCAATCCACTAAACCTGCACATCTTTGGACGGTGGGAGAAAACTGGAGCACCCGGAGGAAACCCACACAGACACGGGAAGAATGCGCAAACTCCACACAGTCACACCAAGCTGGAATTGAACCCAGGTCGCTGGTGCTGTGATGCAGCAGTGCTAACTACTGTGCCACCATGCTACATCTGTGGCGAGTGAAACAGAGTTAACGTTTGTTGTTCCTTGTCGCAACAGTTCTGTAGAAGGGTCAATGGACTTGAAAAAAGCCAACTTAAGTGGAAAGAAAATGTTTTATTCAGAAGTTTGACACAGGAAGAAGTTTCAGTCTGTGTGATGCTCAATCTTCAATCACACAAAGCCTGCAGTCTGATTGGCTGGAGGACCAGAGTCCACCCAGTCCTCCAAGTCTTCCCATTGGTCAACACCTCTCAGGCAGGAAATTAGATTCTGGAACCCATGCCCACGTGGCTAGAGGGAAGAATCTCAGCCAATGAGGGAGATCCGCGATCAGCGCCGCCAATCATTCACTCCGATTGATTGGTGGTCCTCCAGTCATGCCCGTTTTCCTATTGGTCCGGAGCTGCCGTCAATCACTCTCCGGGCATTGTGATGTGGAGCATGAGCAGTGCGGTTCATGTCCAGGGACAGATGCTTGTTTGTCTCATCTTCAGGTGGGAAGGAGGCGGATAAGCAGAGGCAGTGTTAGGGGCAGTGGGTGTGAGAGGAGGCTTCACAAACACCCAGTGGAGGCCTCAAAGCTAAAACAAGAATTTACCGCTCCCGAGTTTGCACCGAGCGGGAAGGTTTTCCTGCAGAGCCTTTCCCCAGTTCACCACCACCATGCTCACAGGTAACAGAGTGCAGCAGGGCACATACGTGGTGAGCCCTGTCCACTCAGCAGGACTGACAGTGATGGATTCAGGCAACCCCTTTTACAGGGGGTTACATGAGGAGGATTTAAACACAAAGTGAAATCAAACAAGGCATTAAGACCTGAACTTCAGCTTTGAACCAGATGTATTGACAATTTTTATATGATGCAGAGCAAGGCCAGCAGCGTAGGCAGCACAGTAGTACAGTGGTTAGCACTGTTGCTTCACAGCGCCAGGGACCCAGGTTCAATTCCTGGCTTGGGTCACTGTCTGTGCGGAGTCTTCATGTTCTCTCAGTGTCTGTGTGGGTTTCCTCCGGGTGCTCCGGTTTCCTCCACAGGCCCCGAAAGACATGCTGTTAGGTAATTTGGACATTCTGAATTCTCCCTCCGTGTACCCGAACAGGCCCGGAATGTGGCGGATTAGCAGCTTTTCACAGTCACTTCATTGCAGTGTTAATATAAGCTAACTTGTGACAATAAAGATTATTATTATAAATAAATCAAATCAAAACCTGGGTGAGGGTCACATTCAGGAGAAGTTATGAAAATGGAACCACATACAGATAAACTATATCAGTATTTACTGATATTTCCATTTTAATCACTGCCCCTGGTACCTGACACCTCTTAACTTGATCCATCACATCAACACTTGGACTAACTGACTGATAAACTCCCAAGGATCACTTGTCATCACAGAATCCTAGACATTTACTGCACAGAGGAGGCTATTTCGCCCACTGTCTGTGTTGGCTGAAAATGGTTTATCCAGTCCACTTTCCACCTCTTGGTCTGTAGCCCTGCAGGTCACAGAATCTCCATCTCAGGGTGTCTTTAAATGTGATCAGGGTTTCTGTCTTTATCTCCCTTTCCCACAGAATTCCAGATCCCCACCACGCCCCTGGGTGAAGAAAATCCTCAATTCCCCTTTAATCCTTCCAATAGATACTTAAATCTCAGGCCCCCAGATTACTGACCAGCCTGTTAATGAAATAGGTCCTTCTGCCGTCTGATCCACTATATCTGGGACCCTCATAATTTTATACACCTCAATTAAATGCCCACTCATCCTCCTCTGGTCCACAGAAAACAATCCCAGTCGATCCAATCTTTCCTCTTGTTAAAATTCCCCAATCCTGGAAACATCCAGATAAATCTCTTCCGTACTCTCTCCAGTACAATCACATTCTTCCTGTAATGTGGTGACCAGAACTGTACTCTGGAGACTAGCTGTGATATAACTCGTGTATTTTAGTTCTCGAATAACCATTCTCTAACATTTCATTGACTTCAGTGTGATGGAAACTGACAGTTGCAACCTGTCAGCATTTGAAAAATACTTACAAATGATTTGAGAGTTTCTTACAGTTGGGATCTTTCTCTGTCCTGTCCATTTGAGGGGCGAAATTCTCCCAAAACGGGAGAAATCGTCAAACTGCCGTAAAACCCGGCGGGTTTTACGGCATCGCGCCCCTTCCCGACCGGGGACCGATTCTGGTCCCCCGTCGGGGCTAGCAGCCCGACGTCGGAGGCTCCGACAAGTCGGGCTTAACGAAAATCGTTAAGCCCGCTTGTCGGATTTAGCGCCGGCTGACGCGTCATATGACGTCAGCCGCGCATGCGCAGGTGGGAAGACTCCACCCGCGCATGCGCGGGTGACGTCATCGCGTTTTTGCGCGAAACCCGCGCATGCACGGTCCGGGTTGCCCCTCAGCCGCCCCGCGTATTGATACTGCGGGGCGGCGGAAGGACAAATAGTGCGCGGGCATCGGGCCCGCTGCCCGCGATCGGTGGGCACCGATCGCGGGCCCATGGCACCCTTGGCACGGCCGTGGTACTGCCGTGCCAATCGGTGCCATGGTTATTTTTTTCCAGGTGGTCACGACGTTTTTACGAACGGCAGGACCAGGTGTGTTTGCCGTTCGTAAAAAGGTCGTAAAGGGCTGGGACTTCGGCCCTTCTAACAGCTGTGAATCGCTGCCGGCCGTAAAAAAACGGCGGCAGCGATTCGTGTCGGGATTTCGGCGGGGGGGGGGGAGAATAGCGGGAGGGCGTCAAAAAAGTCGGGAAGGCCCTCCCGCTATTCTCCCACCCGTCGTGGGGGGGGGGAGAATTTCGCCCGAGGTGTTTGATAACAGCCTTTCTCCTGTGAATATCTAGCTGGAATATTGGGCCCTGATATGTTTCCTTATTCACCTTGTTGACTAAATATTGAATCTTGTAGTTTTCAGATACCAGATAATCAAACTGCCAACAACAAATCGTCTTTTACTAATTTTATTTACAGCGCTGCAATAATATAGACATAGTCAAATCCTTACATGGTTCTGGTCCTCAGTGAAATACTGAAATTATGAACTTTAGATGTACTTCATATATTCCACAGGAAACGAAGGACATTTGGTTTGTCCACATTGAGTCCTTTTTTTAAATTTAGAGTACCCAATTGTTTTTTTTCCAATTAAGGGGCAATTTACTGTGGCCAATCCACCTACCCTGCACATCTTTGTGTTGTGGGGGTGAAACCCACGCAGACACAGGGAGAATGTGCAAACTCCACACGGACAGTGACCCAGGGCCGGGATGAAAGCTGGATACTCAGCGTCATGAGGAAGCATAAGACCATAAGACCATAAGACATAGGAGTGGAAGTAAGGCCATTCGGCCCATCGAGTCCACTCCACCATTCAATCATGGTTGATTTCAACTCCATTTACCCGCTCTCTCCCCATAGCCCTTAATTCCTCGAGAAATCAAGAATTTATCAATTTCTGTCTTAAAGACACTCAACGACCCGGCCTCCACCGCCCTCTGTGGCAATGAATTCCACAGACCTACCACTCTCTGGCTGAAGAAATTTCTCCTCATCTCTGTTCTAAAGTGACTTCCTTTTATTCTAAGGCTGTGCCCCCGCGTCCTAGTCTCCCCTGCTAATGGAAACAACTTCCCTACGTCCATCCTATCCAAGCCATTCATTATCTTGTACGTTTCTATTAGATCTCCCCTCAACCTCCTAAACTCCAATGAATATAATCCCACGATCCTCAGACGTTCATCGTATGTTAGGCCTACCATTCCTGGGATCATCCGTGTGAATCTCCGCTGGACCCGCTCCAGTGCCACTCCAGCTCCGCTGCAGTGTTAACCACTGCACCACCCGATCCACATTGACTCGTATCAATTTTTACAGATGCACCACAAAAAGCAACCTATCTTACTGCATCACAGCTTGTATGGTAACTGATCAGCCCAAGACCGGATTAACCATGCTAAATTGCCCCTTAGTGCTCAGAAAAGATGCTTAGGTTAGGTTAGAGTCGTTGGTATAGGGAATGGGAGTGGACTTTTATAATCTTTATTATTATTGTCACAAGTAGGCTTACATTAACACTGCAATGAAGTTACTGTGAAAGGCCCTAGTTGCCACATTCCAGCGCCTGTTCGGGTACACTGTGGGAGATTCCAGAATGTCCAATCCACCTAGCAGCACGTCTTTCGGGACTTGTGGGAGGAAACTGGAGCACCCGGAGGAAACCCACGCAAACACGGGGAGAACATGCAGATTTCAATGTGGGTTTTGAGGAGAGATTTAGCCTGCTGCTACTGAGTAGACTGAACACTGGTTCTGAAATACTGTCACACTGATCCAAATCCTCCCAGTCAATCCAGAGTTCAGATTTAAATAGAATTATTTAAGTTAAAAAACAGGTACCATTTAATTTCTTTAAACTTGGGTCAGCAAACCCCGTCACACAAACTACAAGAGATAGTCTTTGAGATGAATTATTCCTTTAATGTCTGTGTTGTTCTGAATGTTGACAGTATTAACCTTCTCCCTAACATGCGCTTACCCTTCTTTAGGTTAATTCTAAAAATGTTTAACTGACTTGCTGGAGTTTTTTGAGGAGCTAACAAAAAGCGTTGATGAGGGTAATGCTGCAGATGTGGTGTACTTGGACTTTCAAAAGACATTTGATACAATGCCACACAACAGACTTGTGAGCAAAGCTATAGCTCATGGAATAAAAGAGACAGGAGCAACATGGATACAATATTGGCCGAGTAATAGGAAACAGAGAGGACTGGTCAATGGATATTTTTGGGGGCTGGAGGAAGAGTTTAGTCGTGTTCCCCAGAGGGTGGTATTGGGTCACCTGCTTTTCTTGATATATATCAATGATCTAGACGTTGGTGTACAGGGAACAATTTCAAAGTTTGCGGATGATACAAAACAAAAGTACTCAGTATCCTTGGATTTATTATTCTGTGGCACAGTGGTTAGCACCGCTGCCTCACAGCACCTGGGACCTGGGTTCAATACTAGCTTTGGGTGACTGCCTGTGTGGAGTTTGCATGTTCTCCTGTGTCTGCATGAGTTTTCTCTTGGTGCTGAGGTTCCCCCCCCCCCCCCCCCGACAGTTCAAAGGTGTGTTGGTTAGGTGGAGTTACTGGGATAGGGATGGGAAGTGGGCCAAGGTAGGGTGCTCTTTCGGTGAGTCGGTGCGGACTTGATGGGCCGAATGGCCTCCTGCACTGTATGGATTCTAAAATTAATAGGGGAATAGAGTAGACGAGCAAAGAGATTATGCTGAATTTATACAAGGAACTTGTTAGAACCATTCTTGGAAACTTCTTCTGCACTCTCTCCAATGTGTTCACATCCTTTCTATGGAGTGGCGCCCAGAACTGTGCACAATATTCCAGTTGAGGTCTCAAAGGGCATGAACGGAGGTGAGGGGAACAAGAGAAAGAGGAGTTCAGGGCCTGGACAAAGGGGAATTTTAGAGGAGACTTGGCCCAGTGGGTGAGGGGAATTATCAACAGCAGAGAAAGCTGATTGAATGGACTCAATCTTAGTGACAAAGAAAAGCATGAGTTCCTCCTCCATGAGCACTTGTGGGGAGGTGAGGATGGAGGAGGCAGGGGAGAGGGAGAGACCTTCAAAAAGAATTGTTTACGTTGACAATATTAAGATTTAACACACAAATCTTTTATTTTTACTTTTTCCAATTTAGTGGAGATTTTGCGTGGCCAATCCACCTACCCTGCACATCTTTGGGTTGTAGGAATGAAACCCACGCAGATACAGGTAGAATAAGCAAACTCCACACCGACAATGCCCAGGGCTGCGATGAAAGTCGGGTTCTCGGCACCGTGACTCAGCAGTGCTAACCACTGCGCCACCTTTCCGCGGGCCACACACAAATCATTTAACACAAAGCTCATTTATTTGGCTTTTATCGAGAATATTAACCCCTATAACTGGACTGGATTTCATCAACATCAGCAGAAACTGACCCACTAAACATATTTGAATCTGGATGTGATTAACAGCAGGATCCAATCAATGTGGTTACTTATGAATTCTTTGATGTTTCAGCAGGTTGGATGACTGAGTGAATCCCTTCCCACAATCGGAGCAGGTGAACGGCCTCTCCCCAGTGTGAACTCGCTGGTGTACAGTGAGGTGAGATGAGTGTCTGAACCCAGTCCCACAGTGAGAGCACCTGAATGGTCTCTCCTGGTGGTGAACATGTTAATGGCGCATCAGTATACCGGAACTTTTCTTGCACTTCCCACAGTCTGGGCATTTAAACGGTCTCTCCCCAGTATCAATCTGCTGATCTGTCAGCAGGGAGGATGAAGCAGTGAATCTCTTCCAACACTCGGAGAAGGTGACTGGTCTCTCTCCAGTGTGAACTAGCTGGTGTCACCACTGTGTGGATGGCTGAGTGAATCCCTTCCCACATTTAGAGCAGGTGAGTGGCCTCTCCCCCGTGTGGCTACACTGATGAATGTCCAGCTCAGACGGGTAACTGAATCCCTTACCACAGTCCCCACATTTCCATGGTTTCTCCATGGAGTGACTGTACTTATGTTTTGACAGGCCAGATGATTGGCTGAAACCTCTGCCACACATAAAAACTGATGTTTCCACAGTCAGTTCACTGGAACTCTCTCATTCGGGTGTGTGTTGTGTGGGTCTTGGTGCTTTTCCAGTCACAATGATGTTTGAAATCTTTTCTCATAAACAACAGAGAAACATTTCTCCTTTCACATTCAAAGGCCGATGTTATTCAGATGCTGATGTAGCGAGTGAGACTGTTTCATCTCTGCGATGTTTTGTTTGAGTTTCCACTCGCAAAATTTCCTCTCCTAATACCCTGTAAAAGAAGTTTACAAACATCATCATTGTATAGTAATAGAAATTCAGAATAGACAATTCCAGTTTCTGTGGACTAATCTTTTATCGCTTGTTACCCCAAATAAGTGGCCCAAACAAACTGAAAGAAGACAAAATTAGCAACAAAATACCAACAAAAGCAAAGGGAAGCTTCCTAACTAAACCAGAATGTTGCTTCTAGTGTTTTGGAGTTGCTTTGTACCCCGAGGTTCCCACCAGTTGAGGAATGTAGCAAGCGTACCATTGGCCGCCACTGCTCCCTTTCAATGAATATTTGTAAGGCAGTCTGACAGCCACCCAACCTCCATAGGAACTGCTCATTGAGGTTCAACAAATGTCTTTGTTCATCAGCCCCAAGAAAAGATCCAGGAGAAGAACTTCAGATTCACCCAGCCTCCTCCACAATGAGCAGCCAAGAATTAGGAGCCTGGGGCTGAAGTGTAACCGAAGGTGAGGAGCAGCCCCTTCAGGAAACTATACAGAGGCTGCAACCTCTCACACTGAACAATGGTCCCTCCTCCAGACTGCAGTTGGGGCTGGGTGAAGTTGTTGAATTGCCTTCCTTCCTGCGGGCACTAGGACCTGGCGGGGTACACACTACGAAGCCACGCCCATTAAAGACGTCACCGCATCCACGCATGCGCACCGCTCCATTTCAATCAAGACGGCGGCCGTTAAGCCGGGACTGATATCGGGAAAAAGATCCGAAGCTGCAACCGCAGGACCTACAGGTATATATTCCTGATTTGGGGCCTTCACGCAGTGTTTGGAAACTCTCTCTCCAGAGCCGGCTCCATCGCTTCCTCCGGATTTCCACATCCTTACCCGCTGCCCATGAGACAAACAAGTGTCTCTTTCCCAGGCGCCATCACACACTGCGCATGCTCCAACTACTCCCAGGCATTGCGCCTGCGCACTGCTGCCCTTTGGTGTCGATAGAGAACATTCACCACCGCGGGGGATGCCGGGTAATCAATGTGCCATTTGCGTGGCGCCATGATTGTGTGCTACCAGGTAAGCTGGGCGGTCTAGCTCACGGAAGCGAAGTGCGAGGCGAGCAGTGAGGGGTGAAGGGGGGGGAGCGGAAACTGTTCTGTTGACCCCCCCCCCCCCCCCCCCCCATCAGCAGACCCCTCCACCAACAATCCCAACCCCCACCCCCATATGAAACTAGTCACCTGCTCGCCTTCCAGGCGCTTCTGTGAGCTAGCTAGGGATTGGTGCTTGGAGACAAATTGGAGGTCGAGGACAGTGGATGCCCGAGGGCAGGCCTGAGGAGACGCAGGATGCGGGCTGGAGGCTGCCCTAAGAAGGGTGATAAGACCATAAGACATAGGAGTGGAAGTAAGGCCATTCGGCCCATCGAGTCCACTCCACCATTCAATCATGGTTGATTTCAACTCCATTTACCCGCTCTCTCCCCATAGCCCTTAATTCCTCGAGAAATCAAGAATTTATCAATTTCTGTCTTAAAGACACTCAATGTCCCGGCCTCCACCGCCCTCTGTGGCAATGAATTCCACAGACCTACCACTCTCTGGCTGAAGAAATTTCTCCTCATCTCTGTTCTAAAGTGACTCCCTTTTATTCTAAGGCTGTGCCCCCGCGTCCTAGTCTCCCCATCTAATGGAAACAACTTCCCTACGTCCATCCTATCCAAGCCATTCATTATCTTGTACGTTTCTATTAGATCTCCCCTCAACCTCCTAAACTCCAATGAATATAATCCCACGATCCTCAGACGTTCATCGTATGTTAGGCCTACCATTCCTGGGATCATCCGTGTGAATCTCCGCTGGACCCGCTCCAGTGCCAGTATGTCCTTCCTGAGGTATGGGGCCCAAAATTGCTCACAGTATTCTAAATGGGGCCTAACTAGTGCTTTATAAAGCCTCAGAAGTACATCCCTGCTTTTATATTCCAAGCCTCTTGAGATAAATGACAACATTACATTTGCTTTCTTAATTACGGACTCAACCTGCAAGTTTACCTTTAGAGAATCCTGGACTAGGACTCCCAAGTCCCTTTGCACTTTAGCATTATGAATTTTGTCACCGTTTAGAAAATAGTCCATGCCTCTATTCTTTTTTCCAAAGTGCAAGACCTCGCACTTGCCCACGTTGAATTTCATCAGCCACTTCTTGGACCATTCTCCTAAACTGTCTAAATCTTTCTGCAGCCTCCCCACCTCCTCAATACTACCTGCCCCTCCACCTATCTTTGTATCATCGGCAAACTTGGCCAGAATACCCCCAGTCCCGTCATCTAGATCGTTAATATATAAAGAGAACAGCTGTGGCCCCAACACTGCACCCTGCGGGACACCACTTGTCACCGGTTGCCATTCCGAAAAAGAACCTTTTATCCCAACTCTCTGCCTTCTGTCTGACAGCCAATCGTCAATCCATGTTAGTACCTTGCCTCGAATACCATGGGCCCTTATTTTACTCAGCAGTCTCCCGTGAGGCACCTTGTCAAAGGCCTTTTGGAAGTCAAGATAGATAACATCCATTGGCTCTCCTTGGTCTAACCTATTTGTTATCTCTTCAAAGAACTCTAACAGGTTTGTCAGGCACGACCTCCCCTTACTAAATCCATGCTGGCTTGTCCTAATCCGACCCTGCACTTCCAAGAATTTAGAAATCTCATCCTTAACGATGGATTCTAGAATTTTGCCAACAACCGAGGTTAGGCTAATTGGCCTATAATTTTCCATCTTTTTTCTTGTTCCCTTCTTGAACAGGGGGGTTACAACAGCGATTTTCCAATCCTCTGGGACTTTCCCTGATTCCAGTGACTTTTGAAAGATCATAACTAACGCCTCCACTATTTCTTCAGCTATCTCCTTTAGAACTCTAGGATGTAGCCCATCTGGGCCCAGAGATTTATCAATTTTCAGACCTTTTAGTTTCTCTAGCACCTTCTCCTTTGTAATGGCAACCATATTCAACTCTGCCCCCTGACTTTCCTGAATTGTTGGGATATTACTCATGTCTTCTACTGTGAAGACTGACACAAAGTACTTATTAAGTTCCTCAGCTATTTCCTTGTCTCCCATCACTAGATTACCAGCGTCATTTTGGAGCAGCCCAATGTCTACTTTTGCCTCCCGTTTGTTTTTAATGTATTTAAAGAAACTTTTACTATCATTCCTAATGTTACTGGCTAGCCTACCTTCATATTTGATCCTCTCCTTCCTTATTTCTCTCTTTGTTATCCTCTGTTTGTTTTTGTAGCCTTCCCAATCTTCTGACTTCCCACTACTCTTTGCCACATTATAGGCTCTCTCTTTTGCCTTGATGCATTCCCTGACTTCCTTTGTCAGCCATGGCTGCCTAATCCTCCCTCTGATAACCTTTCTTTTCTTTGGGATGAACCTCTGCACTGTGTCCTCAATTACTCCCAGAAACTCCTGCCATTGCTGTTCTACTGTCTTTCCCACTAGGCTCTGCTTCCAGTCGATTTTCGTCAGTTCCTCCCTCATGCGCCTGTAATTACCTTTATTTAACTGTAAAACCTTTACATCTGATTCTACCTTCTTTCTTTCAAATTGCAGACTGAATTCTACCATATTATGATCACTGCTTCCTAAGTGTTCCCTTACTTTAAGATCTTTTATCAATTCTGGCTCATTACATAACACTAAGTCCAGAATAGCCTGTTCCCTCGTGGGCTCCAGCACAAGCTGTTCCAAAAAGCCATCCTGTAAACATTCAATGAATTCCCTTTCTTTGGGTCCACTGGCAACATTATTTACCCAGTCTACCTGCATATTGAAGTCCCCCATGATCACTGTGACCTTGCCAGTGACACTGTGACACTGTGATGGCCGCAGAGGGGATGTTGTGTGCATGTGTGCGTTCCCCAGACCAGGCTGATCATGTGGAATGTGAGAGTGCTGTATGGGCCGGTCAAGAGGGCTTGTGTATTTGCGCATTTGAGGTGGTTGAAGGCGGACGTGGCAATGTTAGAAGAAACGCACCTGAGGGCAGAGGATCAGACTAGGCTGAGGAAGGGGTGGGTCAGGCAGGTATTTCATTCGGGGCTAGACTCTAAGACTAGGGGGGTTGCGATCTTGATTAATAAGTGGGTGTCATTTGAGGTAGGGAACATAGTGGCAGACTCGGTGGGGGGGTAGGTACATCATGGTGAGCGGGAAGCTGGAGGGGATAACGGTGGTTTTAGGAAATATTTATGCACCAAATTGGGACAACGTGGAATTCGTGAGGCGGGTGTTAGGGAAGATTTCGGACCTGGACTTGCGTAAGCCGATCATGGGAGGCGCCTTCAATATGGTCATTGATCCGAGGTTGGATCGGTCGAGTTCAAGGACGGGGAGAGTGCCAGCCGAGGTGAAGGAGCTAAAGGGGTCTATGGAACTTAGGATCCGTGGGAGTTTGGTCAGCCAAGAACGATGGAGTTTTCTTTTTTTCATAAAGTGTACTCCCGGATTGATGTTTTTCATTTGAGCAGGGCTTTGCTGGCGGGGGTGGTGGATGCCGAGTATTCGGCAATTGTTGTGTCGGACCATGCCCCACACTGGGTGGATTTATGGGTGAGCAAGGACGGGGGTCGGGGTCCACAATGGAGATTGGATGTCGGACTGTTAGCAGATGAGGGTGGGTGAGGGAAGCCATTCAGAATTATTTGGAGATAAATGACACGGGGGAAATTCCGGCAGCAACAGTGTGGGAAGTACTGAAGGCAGTAGTTAGTGGGAAGCTAATTTCGATACGGGCTCATAGGGAGAAGGTGGAGCGAGTAGGGATGGATAGGCTGGTTAGGGAAATACTCCAAGTGGACAGAAGGTATTCTGAAGCCCCAGAGGTAGAATTGTTGAAGGAGCGGCAGAAGCTGCAGATGGAGTTTGGTCTGATATCTACAGGCAGTTCTTGGAAGGGTTGGAGTTTCTAACGGTGGAGGAAGAGTTGGTGGAGGGGTTGGGAGCCCCGATCGGAATTGTAGAAGTAGGAGAGAGATTAGAGGCCATGCAGTCGATTACGGCCCCGGGACTGGACGGCTACACTGTGGAATTTTACAAGATATTTTCTGGGAGGCTGGGCCCACTGCAGAAACCAGATGGGGTTTGATAAAGGTAGGCAGCTAATGGCCTAGAAGGCTCTTATTATCATGATGCCCTCCAAGGGGCTGGAGGCAGAGGTCATAATCGCTATGGACGCAGAGAAGGCCTTCGACCGGGTTGAATGGAATTATTTGTGGGAGTCCTGGAACGGTTTGGGCAGGGCTTTATTGACTCGGTTCGGTTGCTGTACCAGGCACCAGTGGCGAGTGTGCGGACGAACCGGGTGAGCTTGGACTACTTTAGCCTGCACCGGGGGGTTAAGGTAGGGAATGTCCCCTCTCCCCACTTGTTTGACTTGGCTATAGAGCCATTGGCGATGGCGCTAAGAGTGCCAAAGGATTGGAAGGAACTATTCCGGGGGGGGTGGTGGAACACAGGGTCTCGTTATATGCAGATGACCTACTCCTATACAATTCTGACCCATTAGCGGGCATGGGAGAGATTATGCGACTCTTAAAGGAATTTGGCCGGTTCTCGGGATACAAATTGAACATGGGTAAGAGCGAGGTTTTTGTGATCCGGACGAGAGGGCAGGAGCTGGGGGAGCTGCCGTTTAAAGTGGTGGGAGGAAGTTTCCGTTACTTGGGAATTAGGGTGGCACGGGGATGGGAACAGTTACATTAATTAAATTTGACCCGGTTAGTTGAACAAATGAAGGAGGACGTTGGGAGGTGGGACATGCTCCCATGGTGGGGAGGGAACAGTAAAAATGAGATTTTTTGTTTTCCAGTGCCTCCCTATTTTTATACCAAAGACCTTTTTTAAGCGGGTGAACAAGATGATCTCTGGTTTTGTGTGGGCGGGTAAAACCCCGCAAGTAATGAGAAGTGTTGCTGAGCGGAGGGGGGTGGGCTGGTGCTGCCAAACTTGAGTAACTACTACTGGATGGCAAATATAGCCATGATTAGGAAATGGGTAGTGGGGGGGGGGGGGGAGTCATGGGAGCGGGTAGAGGCGGCATCATGCAAGGGCACAAGTTTGGAGGCATTGGTAATGGCTCCTCTGCCATTCTCGCCGGCCTGGTACACCACATGCCCAGTGGTACTGGCGGCCCTGAGAGTTTGGGGGCAGTGGCGGAAGCATATGGGAGTGGAGGGAGCATCGGTGTGGGCATCAATTTGTGGCAACCACCAGTTAGTCCCGGGGAGCCTGGATGGGGAGTTTCGGAGGTGGCAGAGAGCAGGGATTGAGAGGTTGCGAGATCTATTTATTGATGGGAGCTTTCCATGTTTCGAGGATTTGGAGGCGGAGTTTGAATTGCCGGGAGAGAATGGGTTTCGATATCTGCAGATAAGGGATTTTGCGCTAAGGCAGGTTCTGACTTTACCGCTTCTACGGCTACAGTGGATACAGGACCGGGTAGTTTTTAGAACGGAGGTGGGGGAGGGGAAGGTTTTGGAAATGTATAACAAACTTATGGAGTGAGGGGAAACCCAGATAGGTGAGCTAAAGCCTAAATGGGAAGATGAGCTGGGAGGGGAGAGAGAGGTCGGTCTGTGAGAGGATGCGCTGAGCAGAGTCAACACGTCCTCATCATGTGCCAGGCTCAGCCTGATACAATTCAAGGCGGTTCACCGGGCACACATGACAGTGCTTCATTTTTCATTTCAGTGGCCCGGATGAGCATGTTTTTTGGGGTGGAGGACAGGTGTGTGAGGTGCACGGAAGGGCCCGCATTCCATGTTCACGTCCACCTCCGGTTAGGGGATACTGGCAGGGATTAGCAGATGTCATGTCCAGGGTGCTAAAGACGAGGGAGGCGCCGGGTCCAGAGGTGGCAATTTACGGAGTGTCGGAAGACCCGGGAGTCCAGGGGGCGAGAGAGGCTGACGTTTTGGCTTTTGCCTCCTTGGTAAACCGGAGACAGATATTGTTAGCATGGAGGGATTCGAAGACCCCAAAATCAAAGGTCTGGGTTAGCGACAAAGCTGGGTTTCTCAGTCTTGAGAAAATGATGTTCGCCCCAAGAGGGTCAATGTTCGGGTTTGTTCGGAGGTGGCAGCCGTTTATTGACTTCTTCGGAGAAACCTAAACTGTCAGTGGGTTCGATAAGGTGAGGGGGATAGGAGGGGAGTCAGGCTATTTTGTGTCTAGAGTAGGCAGGAGCTGTGGGAGAAGGAGGGATGTGTTACTCACTGAATTGTGTTTACATTTGTGTTGGTGTCGTTTGTTATAAAATCATAAATGCCTTCATAAAATGTTTTTTTTTAAAAAGAGTATTGATAGGCAGAGGGATCTGGGTGTACAGGTACACAGGTCACTGAACGTGGGAGTACAGGTGGAGAAGGTCCTCAAGAAGACATACGACATGCATGCCTTCATCGGCCAGGGTATTGAGTTAAAAAATTGCCATGTTGCAACATTATAGAAACTTAGTTTAGCCGCAATTGGAATATAGTGGTCAATTCTGGTCGCCAGGCTACCAGAGGAATGTTGAGACTTTGGAGAAGATACAGAAAAGATTTACCAGATGTTGCCTGGTCTGGAGGGTATTAGCTATGAGAAGAGATTGGAGAAATCAGGTTTGTTCTCACTGGAACAACGGAGCTTGAGGAACGGCCTTATTGAAATCTAGAAGATTATGAGGGGTATAGACAGAGTGGATAGTCAGAAACTTTTTCCCAGGGTGGAAGAGACAATTTCTAGGGGGCATAGGTTTGAGGTGCGAGGGGCAAGTTTTAAAGGAGATGTATGAGGCACGTTATTCTACACAGAGGGTGGTGAAAGCCTGGAACTCGTTGTCGGGGGAGGTAGTGGAAGCAGGGACGATAGTGAGTTTTATGGGGCGTCTTGACAATAATATGAATAAGACGGGAATAGAGGAATGTGGTCACCAGAAGGGGAGGGGTTTTTAGTTCAGATGGGTGGCATGTTTGGAGGGCCTGTTCCTGTGCTGTACTTTTCTTTGTTCTTTATGACCATCAAACTGCATTACCCTTTGACCTGGGTAATTTGACACACATGACCCTGGTTTGTAGAGACCCAGGTCCCTGATTGATGAAGCAGAACAATGGCAGATAAGGAAAGATAATGAAGCAAATTCTGCTCTCTGGATCCCACTGCCTCATGGGATGTCCTGCCCCATGTGTCCAAACATCTGCAGCTCTGTTCAGTCACATGAAGACCCGGGGCAGAAAAACATGACCCTGAGTAGACGCCATCCTCGAATCGAGCGACTGCTGATGACAAAAGGGTCAATGTGCAGCAGGAGGGGTCATCCTGGACCAGGCAGCAGGAGGGGTCATCCTGGAGCAGGGAGCAGGAGGGGTCATCCTAGACTAGGGAGCAGGAGGGGTCATCCTGGAGCAGGCAGCAGGAGGGTTCATCCTGGAGCAGGGAGCAGGAGGGGTCATCCTGGACCAGGCAGCAGGAGGGGTCATCCTGGACCAGGCAGCAGGAGGGGTCATCCTGGACTAGGGAGCAGGAGGGGTCATCCTGGAGCAGGAGGGGTCATCCTGGAGCAGGGAGCAGGAGCGGTCATCCTGGAGCAGGGAGCAGGAGGGGTCATCCTGGACCAGGCAGCAGGAGGGGTCATCCTGGAGCAGGGAGCAGGAGGGGTCATCCTGGACCAATTGAGCAGGAGGGGTCATCCTGGAGTAGGGAGCAGGAGGGGTCATCCTGGAGCAGGGAGCAGGAGGGGTCATCCTGGAGCAGGAGCAGGAGGGGTCATCCTGGAGTAGGGAGCAGGAGCGGTCATCCTGGACCAGGGAGCAGGAGGGGTCATCCTGGAGCAGGGAGCAGGAGCGGTCATCCTGGACCAGGGAGCAGGAGGGGTCATCCTGGACCAGGGAGCAGGAGGGGTCATCCTGGAGCAGGGAGCAGGAGGGGTCATCCTGGAGCAGGGAGCAGGAGGGGTCATCCTGGAGCAGGGAGCAGGAGGGGTCATCCTGGACCAGGGAGCAGGAGCGGTCATCCTGGAGCAGGGAGCAGGAGGGGTCATCGTGGAGCAGGGAGCAGGAGGGGTCATCCTGGACCAGGGAGCAGGAGTGGTTATCCATGACCAGGGAGCAGGAGGGGCCATCCTGGACCAGAGAGCAGGAGGGGCCATCCTGGAGCAGGGAGCAGGAGCGGTCATCCTGGAGCAGGGAGCAGGAGCGGTCATCCTGGAGCTGGGAGCAGGAGGGGTCATCCTGGACCAGGGAGCAGGAGCGGTCATCCTGGACCAGGCATCAGGAGGGGTCATTCTGGACCAGGGAGCAGGAGCGGCCATCCTGGACCAGGGAACAGGAGCGGTCATCCTGGAGCAGGGAGCAGGAGCGGCCATCCTGGAGCAGGGAGCAGGAGGGGTCATCGTGGAGCAGGCAGAGAGAATGCTGTGGGTTTCTACCCTGGACTGTGTGAAGGGGAAATAAATAGTACATGTTAAGGTTATGATATGATTTAAGAATGAGGTTTCAGTCTGAATAAAACACCAGAAAAGGGGTTACAGATTGTTACATAAATTCAAATTGACCTTTGTAAAACTTTAAGCACAAGTCAGCAGAATTTGCAGCTATGTTCTCACAAGGACAGCGAACTTCAATAACAAGGAACAGGAGGTAACGGCTGTCTCAGTAACAGATAGGGACAGTGGACAATAACAAGGAACAGGAGGTAACGGCTGTCTCAGTAACAGATAGGGACAGTGGACAATAACAAGGAACAGGAGGTAACGGCTGTCTCAGTAACAGATAGGGACAGTGGACAATAACAAGATAAGCAGTGCCTGCAAAGAGTAGGTGAAAGTGTGTGTTTATATATACCAGATTGAAACTTTAAACAATGACTGTGCATGTGTTCAATAAGTTAGAACTATGTGCCACTTTGTGTGAACAATAAAATCAGTTCAGCGAGATGCTTGTTGAGCTATCTCTCGTAAATCTGCTCTGATATTCCTGTGAATCATTTGTTCGGAGAAGTTAACGGTGCCAGCTTGAGAACGATGACAACTGACAGTGAGGTTTCTGTTCATTTACAGGATACTGGAAGAGGAGGTTTAGCAGACTGGAAACTCAAACCAGACATCCCATGGCGATCTAACAGAGTCACTCGATTCATCAGAACCTGAATTTCAGCAGCATCTGGGTGTGGAAGGTAAAAGGTTTGTCTGTTCTGTCTGTGAGGGAAGATTTCAGGTCTCAGTGTGACTGGAAAAGCCCCGAGATTCACAAACCCTGGTTAGACCAAACCTGGAGAATTGTGTTCAGTTCTGGGCAACAAACCTGAGGAAGGATAGAATGGCCTCAGAGGGAGTGTAGCACAGATTTACCTGAGTGAGATCTGACCCCCGCCCCCCGGGTTAAATTACAAGGTGCAACAAAGGAAAGACTGTGTGGACTGTGCACATTCTCCCCAGTCTGCGTGGGTTTCCTCCGGGTGCTACATTTGCCTCCCACAAACATGTGCAGGTTAGGTGGATTGGCCATGCTAAATTGTCCCTTTGTGTACAAAGGTAGTGTTATGGGAATAGGGTGGGAGTAAGCCTCGGTAGGGTGTTCTTTCAGAGGGACAGTACAGACTCGATGGACCGAATGGGCTCTTTCTGCACTGTAAGGATTTCTTGGAAAGAGCCATAGAGTCATAATGGTACAGAGGAGGCCATTCCACCCATTGAGTCCGTGCCAGCTCTCCACAGCAATCCAGTCAGTCCCGTTCTCCTGCTCTATCCCGTGTCCTTGCAGGGTTATTTCCCTCGTGTCTCTCCAATGTTGTTCAAAATCATTCATCGTGCCTATTTCCACCCCCTCGTGGGCAGCAGGTTTTGGGTCATTATCACTCACTGTGTAAAAATATTCTCCCTCACATCCCCGTCTATCTCTTATCCAAAAATGGAAATCTCTGTCCCACATTTTTTTTGTCTACCTGATCCAAACCCGTCAGAATCTTGAGAACCTGAATCAAATCTCCCCTCAGCTTCTTTTGCTCCAACTATTCTGGTAAATCTGTAACTTCTCAAGAATCTTCACATCTTTCCTAAAGTCTGGTGACCAAATCTGGACACAATACTGGAGATGTGACCTAACCAGAGCTTTAGAAAGATTCAGCATAACTTCCCGGTTTTTGTATCAGTTTTCCTGCTTATGAAGCTCAACACCCCATTGGCTTTACTAACTAATCTCTCAATATGTCTTTCAGATATACAAAATCCTTTTCCTTTACTTCCCACCTCTATCTCTCTCCTTTCTGAGAGGCCAGAGTCCTGTGTAGGTCCAGACCAAGTGGAAGGTTCCCTCCCTGATGGATATTAGCGAATCAGTTGAGTTTTCACAATAATCCAGTAACTTTCATCATCACTTCTTCCTGGTCTCCGGTAGCACGGTGGTTAGCACTGTTGCTTGACAGCTCCGGGGTCCCAGGTTCAATTCCCGGCTTGGGTCACTGTCTGTGCGGAGTCTGCACTTTCTCCCTGTGTCTGTGTGGGTTTCCTCCGGGTGCTCCAGTTTCCTCCCACAGCCCAAAGATGTGCAGCTCAGGTGGATTGGCCATGATAAATTGCCCTTAGTGTCCAAAAAGGTTAGATGGGGTTACTGGGATAGAGTGGAGGTGTGAAGCAACAGAAAAGTATATTTAGCCTTCAGAGAGCAAGTCTGCAACAATTTGAAATGAATTCCAGGATCTCTGATCAATCCGATATCCATTCATGTGTTTGCAGACAGGAAGCAGGTGAATATCCTCTCTCCACTTTGTAATTGACAAGTTTACAATTGTGATGATGATCAAATCCTTTTACACACACATACACACACACACCCTCTGTGCAGTGTGAACTCACTGACGAGTCAGAAGTTTAAACGACTGAGTGAATCCCTTCCCACACACGGAGCAGGTGAACAGTCTCAGCCCAGTGGGAACTTGCTGGTGTATCCACAGATTGGATGATTAATGAATCCAATCTCACGTCATATCACTGCCCAGCCTTTCCCCAGTATGAACAAGTTGATGATTGATCAGGTCAGTTGAAACATTTCTACACATGGAGAGAGTGAATGACTGTCCAACAGGCGACTGTGTGATTGAGTGAATCCCTCCACACACAGAGCAGGTATTAGCCTTTCCTCAGTATGAACTCACTGGTGTCTCAGAAGGGTGTATGTCTGATATACTCTCTACTCACACAGGGCATCAGACAGCCCCTCCCCGTTGTGAGTGCGCTGGTGTGTCAGCAGGTTGGATGACTGTGTGAATCCCTTCCCACACTGAAAGCAGCTGAACGGCCTCTCCCCAGTGTGAAGTCGCTGGTGTGTCAGCAGGTAGGATGAGGTAGTGAATCCTTTACCACACAAAAAGCAGGTGAATGGTCTCTCCCCAGTGTAAATACGCTGATGTACAGTGAGATCAGATGATCGCCTGAACCCAGTCCCACAGTCAGAGCACCTAAACGGTCTCTCGTCAGTGTGAACATGTTGATGGGACATCAGTTCCTCAGAACTTTTATAGAACTTCCCAGAGTCTGGACATTTAAAAGGTCTGTCCTCACTGTGAACCCACTGATGTCTCAGCAGGTTGGATGGTCGAGCAAATCCCTTCCCACACTCGGAGCAGGTGAACACCCTCTCCCCAGTGTGAATTCGCTGGTGGGATGAACAAGTGAATCTCTTCCCACACCAGGAGCAGCTGAATGGCCTCTCCCCAGTGTGAGTGCGCTGGTGGGTCTGCAGTTGTGATGAGGCACTGAATCCCTTCCCACACTCACTGCAGGGGAACAGCCTCTCCCCAGTGTGAAATCGCTGGTGTTCCAGAAGACTATATCTCTGAGTGAATCTCTTCCCACAGTCTGAGCAGGTGAATGGCCTCTCCTCAGTGTGAATGTATTGGTGTGTCAGCAGGTAGGATGAGGTCATGAATCCTTTCCCACACTCAGAGCAGGCGAATGGCCTCTCTCTGGTGTGACTGCAATGATGTACAGTCAGATCAGATGATCGCCTGAACCCAGTCCCACATTCAGAGCACCTGAACGGTGTCATGTCAGTGTGAACACGTTGATGGGACATCAGTTCCTCAGAACCTCTACAGTGTTTCCCGCAGTCTGGGTATTTAAAAGGTCTCTCGTGAGTGTGAACACGCTGGTGTCTCAGCGGGTTGGCTGAGTGAGCTAATCCCTTCCCACACTCGGAGCAGCTGAACGGTTTCTTCCCAGTGTGGACTCATTGGTGTCAATAGGTGGGATGAGGTAGTGAATGTCTTCCCACACTCAGAGCAAGTGAGCGATCTCTCCCCGTGTGAGTGTCACTGTGAATTTCCACTTCAATGGGTAATTGTATCCCTTTCCACAGTCCGCACGTTTCTACGTTCTCTCTCTGCTGTAACTGTGTTTATCTCAACAGGAAAGCTGATCGGCTGAAATCTCAGCCACACAGAACCTGAGCACAGTTTCCACTGTGAACGGTGTTGTTTCCCTTCCATGTTCAAAATCCGTCAGCATTTGGATGATGATGAAATTTTCACCCATTCCTTTGTTCTCTGTAGATTTAACAGTTCTAATGCAGTCCCAGCTGGTCCCCCACATTAAACCTCCCTATGAACCCAAGATCTTTATTGCTTAATCACACCAAGGTTCAGTCATGCTCACAGACCTCCCAGTTAAGAAGCAGATACATTAAAAAATACCCCATGCTCTTGTTCCCCCCTCACCCCCTTCCACTCTCTATAATCTCCTCCATGCCATTCTCTATCTCTCTATAATCTCCCCCATGCTCTGGTCTCTCTCTCTCTGTAATCTCCTCCACGCTCTTATCTCCCAGTCTCTGCAATCTGCTCCAGCCTCACAACCTCCAAGGTCTCTGCACTCCTCTCATTCCAGCTTCCTGACCATTCCTGATTTTAATCACTCCATGTTTGGTATCCATGCCTCGAGCTGAGGCCATAAACTCTGGAATTTCTGCCCCAAATCTCTTGACTTCTCTATCTTCCTGTCCTCCTTTAAGATACCCGTTAAATCCAACTCTGACCATCTGCCTCTTATCTCCTTATATGACTCTGTGTCAAATATTGCTTTTTAACCCACCCATGGAGCACCTCAGAATGGTCCATTAGTTGAAGGGCGCTATATAAATACACATTGTTATTGATTTGAACATGTATCACTGTTCGTTCACCATCACTGGGTGAATAACCTGTAACTCCAGCATTGTGGGAGTCCCTTCACCACACAGACAGCAGCGATTCAAGAAGGTCAAACATCATCTTCTCCACAGGTAACTGGGGATGGGGAATATTTGCTGCTGGTCTTGTTGGTGAAAGGACAAGGGAGTGGGAGGGGCTGATTGGCTCTGGCACAGAGAGCCAGCACAGACAGGACGGGCTGAATGGCCTCAGTCTGTATTGTGACCATTCAATGATTCACTGATAAAGAAGCGATGCTAGAGACCAGGGAACAACCTCTGGAACAAATGGCCAACCTGATACAAAGCAGCTCTTCATTGATCTGGGGGCTGCGGCCCCGCTCGGTGTAAACGGGGGGAGGGGGGATCCACTCAGTTTATTCCCGGGGTTTCCGGAGCCTCTCTGTCCACCCATCAGACCCTGCGCCCCGCCATCCCCCCCTTTACCCATTGTGGACCCATCTGCCCATCACCCGCACTGCGCATGCTTCACTCACAGTCCAGTCCCGCCCTCATTCACTCCCATTGCCTGGAGGACCAGCCGCTCATGTCCGGTCTTCCAGACCCACCCCCTCTGTTCCTATTGTTCCAGAGCCGTCGCCAATCACTCCCCGGGCATTGTGACGTTCAGGCTGTGATTGGCGCATGCGCGGTTCTGTTTTCGCTGACGGTGCAAGGAGCGGGAAAGAAACAATGGAGCGACTTTCAGGATTGGAGCCGGTGGGTGGCTGGGGAGCAATAGAAGCTGCGGAGTGAGCCGTGAGGCTTCATAAATACCCCGTGGAGGCTTCAACTCCCGAGGAAAATGTTCACGGTCCCGTCTTAAACAGCACCGAACAGAGTGAGAGCTGAGCGGTGAAATGAAAAATGAAAATCGCTTTATTGTCACAAGTAGGCTTCAATGAAGTTACTGTGAAAAGCCCCTAGTCGCCACATTCCGGCGCCTGTCCGGGGAGGCTGGTACGGGTTACTGGCTGCCATCTTTACAGAGGACAAGGTGCCACAGGGCGCATGCGCTGCCAGCCTGGACCGGTTGCCAACTCTCCCAGATTGACTGACTGGAGTCTCCAGGATTTTATTTTAATCATTTGTGGGAGTCACTGGCTGGGCCAACATTTATTGCCCATCCCTAATTTCCCTCAAACCGAGTGGCTGGCTCGGCCATCTCAGAGGGCATTTAAAGAGTCAACCACATTGCTGTGGTTTGGAATCGTGTCGGCCAGGTAAGGATGGCAGATTTTCTTTTCTATTCATTCCCGGGATGTGGGTGTCGCTGGCTGGGCCAGCATTCACTGCCCAGCCCTAATTGCCCTTGAACTGAGTGTATCTCAGAGAGCATTTTAAGAGTCAACCAGCTGACTGTAGATTTGGAGTCACATGTAGGCCAGACCAGGTAAGGATAGAAGATTTCCTTCACTGAAGGACAGGAGTGAACCAGATGGGTCTTTGCAACAATCGACAATGGTTTCATGGTCATCAGTAAACTTTCAATGAATTCAAATTTTACCTTCTGCCATGTTGAGATTCATACCTGGGTGTCTAGAAAATCATTGGGACAGTAAAAAGTATTTGTGTGACTCTGGAACATGATTCGGGCAGTAAAAATATTAATTCTGGGTCTATGGAAAATCATTAGGACAGTAAAAAGGATTCTGTTTTGTAAGCTGGATGTTTTGAGATGACCTGAGGTTATGAGAGTGTTGAAATCCTTCATTTAAAATGGGTAAAACTGGGGCTTAATATTTATCCTAAATAGCTATCTTTTACCTATTAGGTGTGTTAGGAAATAGTTGACTTCTACACCCGAGCTTTATAAAGATTCACAGGATAGAATTGGAACCATAGAATTCCCACAGTGCAGAAGGAGGCCATTCGGCCCATCAAGTCTGCACTGATTCTCTGAAAGGGCACCCTGCCTAAGCCCACACCCCTACCCTGTCCCTGTAACCCCATAGCCCCACCTAACCTGCACATCCCTGGACACTAAGGGGCAATTTATCAAGGCCAATCCACCTAACTTTCCCTTCTTTGGACTGTTGGAGGAAACCTGAGCACTGGGTGGAAACCCACGCAGACACGGGGAGAAAGTGCAAACTCCACACAGACAGTCACCAAGGCCGGAATTGAACCCGGGTCCCTGGCACTGTGAGGCAGCAGTGCTAAGCACCGTGCCACCATGTGCATAGTTTCAGTATCAATATTACTCTTGTTGAAGCTCAGATCGAATTTGCTTTGCCAACTACTCTCTTATTATGTCTTGTAGATATACAAAATCCCTCTTCACCTCTTTCTCTCTCCCCCCAAAGAGGCCAGTTGGGTTTTTATGACAATCCAGCCGTTTTCTTGGTCACTTTGTCCGAGAGCCGACCCCACAAATGACCAGATTCATTCAGCTCAATTTGACAACCTGCCTTTGTGTTTTTGTGGGTTCTCTCTCACTCCCTATTTTCTCTTTTTAATCAGTTTCACAAGGCGTTCTAAGGGGAGGCTTCAAAGTCTGGAAACTCAAACCAAGCATCACATTAGGATCTGACAGATTCCTAAATTTATCATATCCTGAATATCAGCAGATTTTGAACATGGAAGGAAGAAGCATTGTTCACAGTGGGGAGAAACCGTACACGTCATCGGGCCCCATGAGACAGAAATGCAGTCACACGGACGAGAAACCGTGGAAATGTGCGGACTGTGGGAAAGAATTCACTTACCCATCCAAGCTGGAAACTCATCGACGCAGTCACACTGGGGAGAGACCATTCACCTGCTCCACCTGTGGGAAGGGATTTACTCAGTTAACGGTCCTGCAGAATCACCAGCGAATTCACACTGGGGAGAGACCATTCACCTGCTCCAAGTGTGGGAAGGGATTTACTAAGTCATCCAACCTGCTGAGTCACCAGCGAGTTCACACTGATGAGAGACCGTTTCAATGTCCAGACTGCGGGAAGTGCTACAAAAGTTCTGGGAATCTAATGTGCCATCAACGTGTTCACACCGACGAGAGACCGTTTAGGTGCTCTTACTGCGGGACTGGGTTCAGACACTCATCTCACCTCACTGTACATCAGCGAAGTCACACTGGGGAGAGGCCATTCACCTGCTCCAAGTGTGGGAAGGGATTCACTCAGTTATCCCACCTGCTGAGTCACCAGCGAGTTTACACTGATGAGAGACCATTTCAATGTCCAGACTGCGGGAAGTGCTACAAAAGTTCTGCGGATCTGATGCTTCATCAACGTGTTCACACCAACGAGAAACCGTTTAGATGTTCTCACTGCGAGACTGGGTTCAGACAATCATCTCACCTCACTGTACATCAGCGAATTCACGCTGGGACGAGACCGTTCATTTGCTCCAAGTGTGGGAAGGGATTCAGACAGTCATCCGTCCTGCAGAAGCACCAGCGAGTTCACACGGGGGAGAGGCCATTCACCTGCTCCAAGTGTGGGAAGGGATTCACACAGTCATCCGTCCTGCAGACACACCAGCGAGTTCACACTGGGGAGAGGCCATTCGCCTGCTCTCAGTGTGGGAAGGGATTCACTCAGTTATCCAGTCTGCAGAGACACCAGCGAGTTCACACTGGAGAGAGGCCATTCACCTGCTCTCAGTGTGGGAAGGGATTCACACAGTTATCCAGTCTGCAGAGACACCAGCGAGTTCACACTGGAGAGAGGCCATTCACCTGCTCCGTGTGTGGGAAGGGATTCACTCAGTTACCCTCCCTGCGGAGACACCAACGAAGCCACAAGTAACCATAATGATTGGGTTTTGCTGTTCCTCACATTCAGGACTGAACCATGTTCATTTAGGTCTCTTTCTGATGATAACAAACTCCAGCCCATTTACAGGGGCTAATATTCTGGCTAAAAGTCAAATAAATTCGATTTGTGTTAAATGCGCAGTGTGTTGAAACATTTTTTTTAATCAAACAATTTTAATGAGGCATTTTCCGGCATTGTAAACAGTAGAATTACAGACATGAAAACAAAAGGACTGTACAGTAAACAAAATACATAGAGCAATTGCTGTAACCCACCCCAGATCTGTCTAAATGACCCCCTATACTACATTACCCTAACCCCCCCCCGCCCTGCTGACGATTAATTATCCGCAAATAAGTCAATAAATGGTTGCCATCTCCGGGCGAACCCTAACAACGACTCTCTTTCTCCCCCTGGACTTCCGGGGCCCCTGAAAACCCAAAAATCGCCACCTCTGGACTCATTGCCACCCTTGTGTTCAATACTCTGGACATGACGTCCTCGAACCCCTGCCAGTATCTCCTCAGTTTTGGACGCGCCCAAAACATTTGGACATGGTCTGCCGGTCCTTTCAGACACTTTATACATCTGTCCTCCACGCTGAAGAATCTGCTCATCCGGGACACTATCATGTGGGGCCCGGTGGACGACCTTAAATTGAATATGGCCAGGCCTGGAACATGTTGCAGTCCTAATAACCCTTCTCAGCCTGTCCGCCCACAGGCCATCCCCCTCCCAACTCCTCCTCCCATTTATGCCTCAGCTCCTCGGTCTGTGTCTTCTCCACCCCCATGAGCTCCTTGTAAATATCTGAGACACTTCCCTCCCCTACCCATCCTCTAGACACTACCCGATCTTGGATTCCCTTTAGAGGCAAGAGTGGAAAAGATGGCACCTGCCTGCGCAAGAAGTCACGCATCTGAATATACCGGAATTCATTCCCCCTCGTCAACCCAAACTTGGCCTCCAGCGCCCTCAAGCCAGGGAAGCTCCCTTCCAAAACAAATCTCCCATCCGCTCAATCCCAGCCCTCCGCCATACCCAGAACCCCCCGTCCAACCTCCCCGGGGAAAACCGATGGTTGTCACATATCGAGGACCAGACCAATGCTCCCGTTGCTCCCACGTCCCCCCTCCACTGTTCCCAGATCTGAAGGGCCGCCACCACTACAGGACTGGTGGAGAAGCGCGCCGGCGGGAACGGCAGAGGCACCGTCACCAACGCACCCAGACTGGTACCTCTACACGAGGTTGCCTCCACCCGCTCCCAAGCCAACCCTCCCCCACCACCTACTTCCTTATCATGGCTACGTGAGCCGCCGAATAATAGTTGCTGAAATTCGGCAGTGCAAGCCCCCCTTCCCCCTGGTTGCACTCGAACATCACCATCTTCACTCGAGGGGACTTGCCCGCCCATACAAAGCCCAAAATGATCTTGCTTACCCTCTTAAAAAAGGAACGTGGAATGAAAATGGGGAGACACTGGAACACGAATTAGAACCTCTGGAGGACCGTCGTTTTCACTGTCTGAACTCTCCCAGCTAACGACAGCGGGAGCGCATCCCACCTCCGAACCAGCCCCTTCCAACCCTCTGAAGCCCTCAGAGCAATTGCCAGCAGCTCTATAGCGGAAACAGCAGTGGGGAGAGGGGGCACCCCTGTCTCGTCCCGCGGTGCAGTCTAATATCCGGAAGTCGTCCTGTTTGTCCTCGTACTTGCCTCCGGGGCCTGACCCAGTCGATGAAACCCACCCCAAATCCAAACCGTCCCAGCATCTCCCATAAATAGTCCCACTCTACCCGGTCAAATGCCTTCTCCGCGTCCATTGCCACCACTACCTCCTCCTCCTTTCCCTCTGGGGACATCATGATCACATTGAGTAATCTTCTTATATTCGCCACCAGTTGCCTACCTTTAATGAACCCTGTTTGGTCCTCCCTAATATCACTCGGCACACAATCCTCAATCCTAGTGGCTAAAGTAAGAAGTCTTACAACACCAGGTTAAAGTCCAACAGGTTTGTTTCAAACACGAGCTTTCGGAGCACGGCTCCTTCTTCCGGTGAATGGAAAGGCTTGTTCCAGAAATGTTTATATAGACACAGTCAGAGATGCCCCGGAATATACCCTAGTGGCTAAATGCCCTAGTGGCTAAAAGCTTTGCCAGCAGTTTAGTGCCCACGTTAAGAAGGGAGAACGGCCTATAAGACCCACACGACTCCGGGTTCTTGTCCTGTTTCAAAATCAAGGAGATGGTAGCCTGCGACATCGTCCGGGGCAGCACCCCTCTGTCCCTTGCCTCATTAAAATCCTTGACCAGCAGCGGCCCCAATATGCCGGAGAACTTAATTATAAAATTCGACCAGGTACCCATCCGGCCCCGGTTCCTTGCCTGACTGCATGGCCTTTAAGCCCTCAAGTATCTCCTCAGCTCGACCCAATGTGGGGCATGGTCGGAAATGGTGTTTGTCGAATACTGCGCACCCACCACCCCTGTCAATAGATCCCTACTCAGTATTAAAAAATCGATCCGGGAGTAGACCCAATGGACGTGCGAGAACAGGAGAACTCCTTCCCTGTCGGCCTTCCAAACCTCCATGGGTCAAACCGCCCTCCCCCCCCCCCCCCCCCCCCCCCCCCACCATCTGCTCCATGAACTCCCTCAGCTCTTTTCCCATTGCTGACATTCGTTTTTGAGCACGACCGGTCCAGGCCTGGATCCATAACTGTATTGAAGTTCCCTCCCATAACCAGCTTGTGGGAATCCAGGTCAGGGATCTTCCCCAGCACCCTCTTTATGAAATCCGCATCATCCCAGTTTGGTGCATATATGTTGACCAGGACCACCTTCCTCCCTTCCAGCTGACCGCTAACCATAACGTAGCGACCTCCCCCGTCTGAAACAATACTACCCCACCTCAAACTGCACCCGCTTGTTCACCAGAATCGCGACCCACCTGGTCTTAGTATCCAGCCCTGAGTGGAATACCTGACTAACCCAGCTCTTCCTCAACCTAATCTGGTCCGCTACCTTCAGGTGCGTCTCCTGCAACACCATCACGTCCGCCTTTAGAGCCCTAAGATGCGCAAACACTTTTGCCCTCCTCACTGGCCCATTTAGCTCTCTAACGTTCCACGTGACCACCCTATTTGGGGGCACCTTGCCCCCCCCCCCCCTCTTGCCGGTCAGCCATCCCCTTTCCTGGGCCTGCCCCCAGCTCCTGCCCTGCGCCTCTGTAGCCCCGACTCCTGGCAGCGCCCATCCCCAACCTCTTCTCCGTTTCTAAAATCAAATCCCTCCCTTGTCAGCCGAACAACCCCCCCCCCCCAGGAACAAAACTCTGTAACCTAACCCCATGCCTAATCTGATTGTATACACACCCCCCACTGTGCTCCTGCAGACTAGCTCACCCAGCTAGCCTGGTGGCCCACGGCTCCGGCGCCAGCATGTCTCCCACCTATTGTTGCCTACCTGCCCTCCCCCCGCCCATCGAAACCATCGCCCTCATCAACCCAGCCCCGACAACCTCTCACTTTAAGAAACAGATGCCAACCAAAGTCAGTGTAAAGAAAAACAAAGCCAAACTCCCATCATAATACAGATCAAAGTAATACTACTGAAAATAATACAAAGTCAGAAATCCCCACCATCATCCCCCTCACAACACAGAAAACCCACCAAAATCGAGTAATTAAAAAAAAACCCTACTTTCCCCTTCTTAAACAGAGTACAGTTATCGAAGAGAAAAAGCCAAGAACGAAAACGAGCGAACGAATAAATCAGTGCAAATTAAAACAAACAGGAAAAATAGTTTCTCAAACTTAGAGCAGAATGTTCCCAAGCTGGCACCAGTCCTTTCCTCCTGGCGAACTCCAGATCGTCCTCGGGCGACTCAAAGTAATGATGTTGGCCCTCATGCATAACCCAAAGTCGTGCTGGATGCAACAGTCCAAACTTAACCTGCTTCTTGGACAGGATCGACTTGACTTGATTAAAGCCTGCCCTCCTCTTGGCCACCTCCAAGGTTAAATCTTGGTACACCCGCAAAATGCTGTTGTTCCCCTTCCAGCTCCCCGTGCGCTTGGCCCACTGGAGAACGCGCTCCTCATCCAGGTACCTGTGGAACCTGACCACCATCACCCGAGGGGGGTCTCCCTGCCGCGGCTTCCTCGCCAGCGCTCTGTACGCCTGATCCACCTCCAACTGTCAGGGGAAAGTCCCATTTCCCAGCAGCTTCTGAACATGTTAGCCACAAACTCCCCGGGATCAGCCCCTTCCGCCCCCTCCGGGAGGCCAACGATCCTTAGGTTCTGCCTACGGGACCTATTCTCCAAATCCTCTATCTGTTCCAGCAGCCTTTTCTGCTGGTCCTTCAGCATCCCCACCTCCATCTCCACCGCCGCCTGCTGTTCCTCCTGCTCAGCTAGCGCCTTCTCCAGTTTCTGGATCATCCGGTCCTGGGTATCCAGCCTCCGCTCCATCCTCTCCACCGTTTCCTTAATCGGGTCCAGACATTCCCGTTACTGTCTGGCGAAGACTTCCCGGATGACCTCCATCAGCTCCTCCGTTGATGGTTGGACCAAAGTCCCAGGGGTCTGGACACCGGCCATCTTGTCCGCTGCTGCAGCCAACACCCAGCTCGAGCCTGTCATTTTGTTTCTTCCCTTTCGATCCCTTCGGGCTTCCGTATACCACAGACACTTGTTCACTGTTTCTTCAAGCTCAGCGCTTAAAAGCGCAAAAAAAGTCAGGGGAAAGGTCCGAATGTCCAGCCAGAGAGGGAGCCAGCAAATGTGCGACCTACTCCCTCATGGTCGCCACCAGAAGTCTCGTGTTGAAACGTTTTAATATCTTTGACACAAGTTAGTTCCTTTTGAAGTACTCTCGCTCTCCGCTGTCTCTTCCATCCTCACCTCCAACAAGAAGTGTGAGGAGCTTGTGGAGCTTCTTTGTGACTGAGATTCAGTCAATCCGATCAGCTGCCTCTGCTGCTTCCCTCCCTTCCACAAACCCACCGGACCAAACTGTCTCTAAATTTCATCCTTTCCCGAGCCCTGAATCCACATCTTTCTCTAGTTTCTCTCCCATCTTCCCTCATGCCCTCTCAGAGCTCATCTTGTCCATGAGACCCAGCTCCTGCTCCATCGACCCTATTCCCACTCAGCTACTGATCAGCCAACTACCCTGTGTCCATGGATATTGTCAACATTTCTCTCTCTTCAGGTACTGTCCCTCTGTCCTTCAAATCTGCCATCATCACCCCCTCCTCAATAAAACAAACCCTTGACCCTGCCATCCTTACAAATTACTGCCCCATCTTCAACCTCCCTCTCCTCGCCAAACTCCTTGAACATGTTGTCACCTCCCAAATCCTTGCCCATCTTTCCCAGAACTCCCATGTTTGAATCCCTTCAATCAGGTCTCTGCCCTGACGCAGTGAAATACAAGAGACAAACAGAATCTCACCCGGAGAGAAAGACAGACAATCCGGGAGCTTGGATCCAACACGGATATGTCCATAAGACCAGAAGACAAGGGTAGCAGCACAGTCATTATCGAGAAACAACAATACCTGCTGGAGGCAGACAGACAACTGAACAACATGAATCACAACACCCGCTACCTAGACAGAGATGGCCGAGACAGGAAGGAGAATTGGAGATGGAAGAACTCAAAGACACATTAGCCGAACAGATGGAATATCTAAGAGGACAACAGGTAGAACCAAGGAAGTTCTACCTGCTCCCTAAAATACGCAAACACATTATTATAATAATTTTTATAATTGTCACAAATAGGCTTACATTAACACTGCAATGAAGTTACTGTGAAAATCCCCTGGTCGCCACACTCGAGTGCCTGTTCGGGTACTGTAGAAGGTACTTTACTTGGCGGATTAGTTGCCTTAATACCCTGTATTCTTTCTAACCGTCTGCTTGACTAGATTTCATGGCAATCGGCACTTGGCAAAGCATGATGGATATATATTAGCCTTATTTCAGTCAAGAAGTTCTGCATGTAATAGCAGAAGGTCAGTCCATGTAAACAAGTGCACAGCTGCACATTGTTGCTGACAGCAGACAATTGTTATTGCTCGTAGACTACGAATTCAAGGCCTGTTGTTTAAGGCTGCTCGCGTTTCTGTCTCTCGGCTTATCAATGGAATGCCTCGTTTTTCTAAATATTGTTTATTGAACAATATAAAGTACTGCCTTGCCTCTGTACAGGGGGGGACAATTAGAAGGACTTTGGTCACTCTAAATCCCCCCACCAACTTCGCGTTAAAATAAAGGACCTTTGGCGAAAACCCGAAGTGCTGGTATTTTTTCCTCAACAGGTACACAGAGGGAGAATTCAGAAAGTCCAATTCACCGAACAAGCAGGTCTTTCCGGACTTCTGGGAGGAAACTGGAGTACCCTGAAGAAACCCACGGCGTCACGGGTCGAACACGCAGACTCCACACAGGCAGTGACCCAAGTGGAAATTGAACTCGGGACCCTGGCGCTGTGAAGCAACAGTGCTAACCACTGTGCTACATCAGGGAAATGCCAGCAGACAGACCCATCGGATCAGACTGTGAGAGAGAAAATCCTACAGAATCATAGAATTTACAGTGCAGAAGGATGCCATTCAGCCCATCGAGCCTGCATCGGCCCTTGGAAAGAGCACCCCTTAAGACCATGCTTCCAACCTATGCCAGCAAACCCATCTAACCTTTTGGACACTAAGGGGCAATTTAGCGTGGTCAATCCACCTAACTTGCACATCTTTGGACGGTGGGAGAAAACTGGAGCACCCAGAGGGAACCCACACAGACACAGGGAGAACATGCAAACTCCACACAGTCACCCAAGGCCAGAATTTCTGAAATATCAACACACTGCTCCTGCTAGTTGATGGTACAGTGGTTCAATAAATGTAATTCGTCGATTAAAAAGGTGTGTCATATAGTGTAAAAACAGAAAATGCTAGATTAACTCAACAGGTCTGGCAGCATCATAGAATCCCTGCAGTGCAGAAGGAGGCCAGTCAGCCCATCGAGTTTATACTAACCCATAAAAGAGCACCCCACCCAGGGGCACTTCCCCCGCGCTCTCACAATTTGACACTAAGGGGCAATTTAGCATAGCCAATCCACCAAACCTGCACATCATTTGACGGTGGAGGGGCAGCACAAGGCACAGTGGTTAGCACTGGGACTAAGGTGCTGAGGACCCTTGTTTGAATCCTGGTCCTGGGTCACTGTCCGTGTGGAGTTTGCGTATTCCCACCGTGTCTGCGTGGGTTTTACCCCCACAACCTCAAGATGTGCAGGGTAAGTGGATTGGCGATGCTAAATTGCTCCTTAATTGGAAAAAAAATTATTACTTTTTTAAATCATTTGATGGTTGGAGAAAGCTGGAGCACCCAGAGGGAACCCACACGGACACAGGGAGAATGTGCAAACTCCATACAGTCACCCAAGGCCAGAATTGAACCCAGGCCGCTGGCGCTGTGAAGCAGCAATGCTAACCACCATGCCACATCTGTGGCAAGAGAAACAGAGTTAACATTTGTTTTTCCTTGTTGTAACAGTTCTGCAGAAGAATCAATGGACTCTTTAAAAAAAAGTCCATTGAAGTGAAAAGAAGTGGAAGGAAAGTGTTTTGATCAGAGGTTTGACACAGAAGAAGTTTCAGTCTGTGTGAAGCCCAATCTTCAATCACAAAAGCCTGTCGTCTGATTGGCTGGAGGACCAGCAACCATCCGGTCCTCTAAATCCTCCCATTGGTCAACACCTCTCAGGAAATGAGATTGTGAAACCCGCTCCATCTGGCCAATGGGAAGAACTCAAAATGATGCAGAGTCTCAGCCAATGAGGGAGATCTGTGATCAGCCCCGCCCCCGATTCACTCCGAGTGGTTGGAGGACCAGCCGCTCCCGCTAGGTCCTCCAACCCCGCCTCATCTTCCTATTGGTCTGGACCTGCCGTCAATCACTCCCAGGGCATTGTGATGTGGGGCATGCGCAGTGTGGCTCATGCCCAGGGACAGACGTTTGTTTGTCTCATCTTCAGGCGGGAAGGAGGCGGATAAGTGGAGGCAACGTTAGGGGCAGTGGGTGGGAGGGGAGGCTTCACAAACACTCATTGGAGGCCTCAAAGCTAAAACAAGAAATTACCGCTCCCGAGTTTGGACCGAGCAGGAAGGTTTTCCTGCAGAGCCTTTCCCCAGTTAACCACCACCATCCTCACAGCGGGCAGTGTGCAGCAGGGCGCATGCACAGTGAGCCCTGTCCACTCAGCAGGACTGACAGTGATGGATTCTGGAAACTCCTTTCACAGGGGGTTACAAGGGGAGGATTTACACACAGCAAAGTCAAATCAAACAACACATTGAGACCTGAGAGAGCCCCTTGATTAATCACAACCTGGATATTATTGGTCTTTGAGTGTAACTATTGAGTTCCAGGTCAGTACCATTCTCCATGGGGGTTCACTATACCAGCAAACCACAGATACAGGCTCGTGTTCTGGGGACAAGGGTTCAAATCCCATCATGGCAATTGGTGGAGGGTAAATTCAATTCAGAATCAGGAATTTAAATTTCATCTCAGTATTGGTGACGGTGAAATCATTGTGGTGAGTTTGTGGGAAGGGGATAGTGTGTGGGTCTGGGATTTGCAGCTTTGGGAAACGAGAGCAAGAATTATGCCCCGGGAACTAGAATTATCTGTTCTAAGTTTCTGTCCTGGACTAACCTGTGGAAATTGGTTTTATAGGGTTACAAGGAGTGGACTGACAGACAGGAAACTCAAATCAAACAGATCTGACAGTCACTCAATTCCTCAGGACCTGAATATCATTGGCTTTTGAACGTGGACAAAGAAATGTTTGTCTGTTCTGCCTGTGGAAAAAGATTTCAAACACTGGTGTGCCTGGGAAAGCACCGAGACAGATACACACCCGAGTGAGAGTGTTCCAGTGAACTGACTGTGGGACGAGCTTTAACCAATTACACAGCCTGAAAATAAATCACACCATTCACAGTGAGGAAAATCTGTAAACGTGTTGTGTGTATACGAGTTTTCAAACGATTGTCCAACCTGGAGAGACACAAGGACACCAGCACCATGGAGAAAGCTTGGAAATGTGAGGATTGTGGGAAGGGATTCCTATCCCTGTTTGTGCTGGATATTCATCGGCGCAGTCACACCAGGGAAAGGCCATTCACCTGCTCCAAGTGTGGGAAGAGGTTCACTCGACTAACCCACCTGACTACACACCAACTTGTTCACTCTGACACCAGACCTTTAAATTGTTCTGACTGTGAGAGAGCTTCAAAAGGAAAGAAAATCTGCTGACAGACCAGCGAATTCACACCATACCCATACCGAGTGTGGGAAGGGATTCACTCAGTTATCTAGCTTTTTGTTACACCAGTGGGTTCAACTGGGGAGAAACCATTTGCCTGCCCCAGGCTGAGTTATTCCAATTCCCATTTGATGGCGTGACTTTTCTCTTTTATTCTAAGTGGGACATCCCTTTAATGATCATTCCATCTTATTCCGGAGCCCTGGAGAAACTTTATCTCATTCAATATTCACATAAACTGGTGTGTTTGTGTCAGAGACACAAGTCCAGGTGTTTCCAATCAGTTTGCAGATAACTCCCACATTTCCCATTCCCAAGAATTTTACCTTGAAAGATAACAGGAGGGACTTTCTGGTCAAGCCCCCCCCCCCCCCCTCCCCCGGCCCCCTGCCCCGTCGCCAGTAATTCCCACCCAAGGTCAATGGACCGTTAAATGTTGCCAGCTGACCCCTGATCACACGGGTCATAGAAGGCAGAGTAGCAGCAATGGAAGGGCGCTTTTCTGATTGGAGGGCTGTGACTAGTGGTGTTGCGCAGGGATCAGTGCTGGGACCTTTGCTCGTAATATATATAAATGATTTGGAGAAAAATGTAACTGGTCTGATTAGTCAGTTTGCAAATGACACAAAAGTTGGTGGAATTGCGGATAGCGATGAGGACTGTCAGAGGAGACAGCAGGAATTAGATCATTTGGAGACTTGGGCGGAGAGATGGCAGATGGAATTTAATCCGGACAAATGTGAGGTAATGCATTTTGGAAGGTCTAATGCAGAGGCATGTTTTTTACACAGAGGGTAGTGGGTGCCTGGAACTCGCTGCTGGAGGAGGTGGTGGAAGCAGGGACGATAGTGACGTTTAAGAGTCATCTTGACAAATACATGAATAGGATGGGAATAGAGGGATATAGACCCCGAACCTGTGGAGGATTTTAGTTTAGATGGACAGCATGGTCGGTACGGGCTTGGATGGCCGAAGGGCCTCTTCCTGTGCTGTACTTTTCTTTGTTCTTTGTAAATTTTCCGTCCCGCCCACTGTGATTCTCACGGCCGGAAATATGACCCCAACAAATGGGATGAAGCCAAATCTTTAAAAGGCAAAGTCTTGATTTGAAATCATTGCCGTGTTGTCAGGGGAAAGGGTTAACTTCTCTGCTTGTTTACAAAAGGGAAGAGGAAACATTCACAAAGATTCCCACAGATTGTGAGCTCCGAAACATAACTTCAAGGCTGAAATTTATCTACAGATTGAAACATTTTGGTGCCTTTTCCAATTGTCCCAGTAAATTGTGATTCACACTGAAAGGTTTACTTTCACTCAGTAATTAGAACATTTCACTTTCTCAGCACAAACACTTCAGATCAAATCCCAATTGTTCTCTTCTCTTGTAGCTGGTGTGTGGAGAAGATCATGTTCACTAGATCTGTCAGCACAGAAACCGCACTGTGCTTCTGGATAAACTCAGTCTGCAAGTAGATGAATCTTTTAAACATCACCCAAGTGAAGGTCTTCCCCTGACTCTAAGGAGTGAGATGTCCCTGTAGTTGATGCTGTCTCCTCTGTCACTGCTGTTTTTATTGCATCACACATGTTCCATGGACCAGTCTCACAGCCCAAAAGGGGAGGGCAGGAAGGTGGGACAGTCGATGGGACTTTCTGTGTGTGAGCAGTTCAGCTGGAATTCCATCCTTGCCGGGTACCTTTCTGCTTGCTCAGCAATCAATGGCCTTTTCCAGCTCAAATGATGGGAGTTCCTTGTCCAACTCAACCATGACAGGAAGCTACAGGAGAGTCAAACAGAGACTGGGAGATGCCCGTCTCACAGGAGTACAGCTCAGTCATGTTCAACCCAGCGGGACATCTGTTTACATCTGTCAGTGAGGACTTTAGAGTCTGATGATTTCAGGACACCTACTTTGATGAAAGCGGAACTTTGTGATTTGGGGCAGCACGGTAGCATGGTGGTTAGCATAAATGCTTCACAGCTCCAGGGTCCCAGGTTCGATTCCCGGCTGGGTCACTGTCTGTGTGGAGTCTGCACATCCTCCCCGTGTGTGCGTGGGTTTCCTCCGGGTGCTCCGGTTTCCTCCCACAGTCAAAAGATGTGCAGGTTAGGTGGATTGGTCATGCTAAATTGCCCTTAGTGTCCTAAAAAATAAGGTTAATGGGGGTTGTTGGGTTACTGGGATAGGTATACGTGGGCTTGAGTAGGGTGATCATTGCTCGGCACAACATCGAGGGCCGAAGGGCCTGTTCTGTGCTGTACTGTTCTAATTCTAATTCTAAGCATCCTCTTAATCCCATCAAATACATAACAGATAGATCTCCATTGTCAGAGGCAGTTTGGAATTCTTGATGTTGGCTGATCCCATGTTTATTTGCGACTGTCTTTTGCTACTTTCTGGGCTATTTTCACATGATGCAGTGTTCTCAGTGTTGGGTTTATCTTATTCATCAGGTCGGCTTTGCTTTTTGATTCAACGACAGATGTCATCTCTGCTGAGTGGGTCTCAGACCAGTCTGTGTTGTGGGTTCCACCTTTACCAAATGTTGCTGCTGCTGTGTCAGAAATGATTCAACTCAGCAACTTCCAAACTTCATCAATAACAATGTTGATTGTTGAAGCTTTTATTGATGTGCCTGTGAAATACTTTACTGTTTTGTTCAATGTGCTGTGATAATGGAGCTCCCAATGTGAAGAATGTGTCAGAGAGAACTGTCAGCAAGGGTTAATCAGCACATTACAATTGGATATGTTCATCAGTGGAGCCTTTCAGACACTGAATTGTAGATTTTACATCAAAGACCAATTTAGGATTCAAGTAGAAGTTAATAATGTTTAGTAGTTAATAATAAAAGTTAATAATGTAAAGTAGTTTCTGTTAAGAGTTCTTGAATGAAGGGGAAAGATCCCAGATGGTGTTTTAAACAGGGACATTACAGCCCGAAAATCAGGGAGATATCCAGAACATTACAGTTCCGTCTGTTATAGGGTTGTTAATTTCACCAGAAACAAACCAAATATTATCAGACTAACAATCCTGGATGTGAGTAACAGCAACAACAACAACATAATCCAATCCCTGCAGTCACTTGTGAGCTCTCTGATGTGTCCGCAGATTGGATGACCAAGTGAATCCCTTCCCACACACAGAGCGGGTGAACGACCTCTGCCCAGTGTGAAGACGCTTATGTACGTTGAGATCAGATAAAGATCTGAAACTCTTTCCACTGGAGGTGCAGCTGAACGGCTTCTGCTCAGTGTGAACTCGCCGGTGTGACCAAAGAAATGAAATGAAATGAAATGTGCTTATTGTCACGAGTAGGCTTCAAACAAAGTTACTGTGAAAATCCCCTAGTCGCCACATTCCGGCGCCTGTTCGGGGAGGCTGGTACGGGAATTGAACCCGCGCTGCTGGCCTGCCTTGGTCTGCTTTAAAAGCCAGCTTTTTAGCCCTGTGCTAAACCAGCCCCTAAAAAGGCTGGATGATTGAGTGAATTCCTTTCCAAAGACGGAGCAGTTTAACTGTCTCTTCCCAGTGTGAACATGTTGATGTGCAGTGTGGTCGGAAGACTGCCTGAATCTCTTTCCACAGTGAGTGCAGCCTCAGTGTGAATTCCCTGGTGTAACATGAGGCTGGCTGACTGCATGAATCCCTTCCCACACACAGAGCAGGTGAATGGTCTCTCTCCAGTGTGAGTGTGTTGGTGTGCAGTGAGTGTAGATAACTGTCCAAAGCTCTTCCCACAGGACGTGCAGCTGAATGGCTTCTCCTCAGTGTGAATTCTCCGGTGTTCCATCAGGTTGGTTGACTGAGTGAATCCCATCCCACACTCGGAGCAGGCGAATGGTTTCTCCCCAGTCTGAACACGCTTGTGCGTGTTGAGGTTGGATGAAGACCTGAACCTCTTTCCAGAGGAAGTGTAGCTGAATGGCTCGCCCCAGTGTGATCTCCCTGATGTAACAAAAGGCCAGACGACTGAGTGACTCCTTTCCCACCAGCGCCGGCCCTAGGGTTGCTGGCGCCACGGGCAAGCTGAACTTCGGCGCCCTTGGGGGGGGGCGGGGCCGAGGTGGGCCGCGGGGCCGAGAGGGGGGGGGGGCCGAGGGGGGGTGGGGCCGAGGGGGGGCGGACCCGGGGGGGGCGAACCCGGGGGGGGCGGACCCGAGGGCGGGGCGGGGCGGGGCGGACCCGAGGGGGGTGCGGGGCGGGGGGGCGGACCTGAGGGGGGGGCAGACCCGAGGGGGGGGGGGGCGGGGCGGGCAGACCCGAGGGGGGGGCGGGGCGGGCGGACCCGAGGGGGGGGCGGGGCGGGGCAAGACTTTGACATGATTTTTGATTTGATTTTCTGTCTGTAATTCCTCCCCTGACCCCCTGGAAAGTTATCTTTCTGTGGTGTTAGTCCCAGTGTGACAGCATCGATGGATTTCCAGTCGGGATGGATAATTGAATTTCTTCCCGCAATCATCAGATTTCCACGGTTTCTCCATGGAGCTGGTGTCCTTGTGTCTCTCCAGGTTGGACAATCAGCTGAAGCCTCGTCCACAGAACACTGTGTATGGTTTCTCCCCACTGTGAATGATGTGATGTTTTTTCAGACTGTGTAACTGGTTGAAGCCCTTTCCACAGTCAGTTCACTGGAACTCTCTCACTCGGCTGTGTGTGTCTCAGTGCTTTTCCAGTCACACTGATGTTTGAAATCTTCTCCAACAGACAGAACAGACAATAATTTCTACTTCCACATACAGAGGTCGATGATATTTGGTTCCTGATGGATCTCTGTCAAGACTTTGACATGATTTTTGATTTGATTTTCTGTCTGTAATTCCTCCCCTGACCCCCTGGAAAGTTATTTGAAAAGAGTGCTCACTGTGAGTACAGGATGGAAATTGAGAACAGACAATTCTAGTTTCTCTGAAATATCCTTTCCCCAAACCTGTTAATCCCAGTCTCTGTCTCTCATGGGAAAGACCTGAACCCTGACCAAGATGGCGGCGGCTTGTTGCCTGGGTAACCCGGGCCTGTCACCCGGGAGGAAGCCCCGCCTCCCTGACTCACACTCATCCCGTGCATGTCACCGTGGGTGGCCAGCCGAGGTAAACACGGTGCCTGCGGCCTTTTTTTGGGGCCTCAGGCCTAACCCAGAAGTTGATAAAGTTTCTAGTGAAGCCGCGGTTTCCATTCCTACCCTGTGCTCACAATCTCTTCCCGAACCGTCCGCTCCTCCTCACTCTCTCACCATGACTGACACTGGGCATGCTCAGAGCACACACCCACACTGCACCTGTGCACTGGCCTCGTACACTCACTGATCGGGAACTTTCTGCAGCGCGGGGGATTCTGGGTAACACAGCCACCATAGAGAGCAATTAGTAAACAGGAAGATTCTATTTTCCAGTTAGCAAAACAGAAGATCCACGGATAAGCAACCTGCTGGGCATGAAACACAATGAGAGGTTCGGATACTTTATTTAATACAGAAGCATATTATTCTGATAAGATATCACTTAGACATGGGCAGCAAGCAGGCTGATCTACAGTATTTACCAGCGATATATTTGTTTACTGTTCATAATTCTGACTGGGTCACACTCATGTTTCATACAAAATACAACTCCCAGGTTTTTTGACCCACTCCCACCAGATTTGTTTTCGCTCCAAAGATCTTGACATCTGCCTTAGTCTTTATCCAGCCATGTATGTTTAGCTCACACTGCCCAACAACCAGCCTCTCCTGCACTGGGGCACAGGGTTTCCATTATATCGAGAGGGAGCAATCTGCCTCTCTTGCATTGGTGCACTGCATTTCCCTCATAACACAGAGGCATAGAAAGGTGACAGCACAAAACAAAGGCACTCAACAAATTGTATCTGTGCCAACTTTCTGCAACAGTCACAATCCCCTGTCATTGGCCCTGAACTCTGCAGATATTTTTCTCCTCAAAAGATACAAACAGATGAGCAAGGAGCTGGAGTTGGCTATTCAGCCCAGTCTGCTCCACCATTTAATAAGGTCATGGCTGATCTGACAGTAACAGAGAGTTGTCCAATTCTCTTTTCAAGGCATCAATTGAATCTGCCTCCACTACATTTTCGAACAGTGCATTCATGATCCCACATGCAGCACAGAATGTTTTCTTCACATCAGAATTGCTTCTTTTTATAATCACCTTAAATTAATGCCCTCTGTTTATAATCTTGCCCTAAATATGACTTGCTAGAACAAACAGCAGATACTTACTTTTAATGTGGTCAAGTGTCTTTCCATTTGAGAACTGTTCAATAAAGTTTAGATAATTATTTGCAGTTTGAAAGCATGGACGGGTGCGGGTGGACCCGCAAATCATGCCCATATGTTTTGGGCATGTCCGAGGTTTTGGGGGATTTTGGCAGGGATTTGCCGATATCATGTCGAAGATATTGACGGTACGAGTGGTTCCGAGTCCAGAGGTTGTGATTTTTGGTGTGTTGGCAGACTCCGGGATTCCAGGGGGCGAGAGAGGCCGATGTTTTGGCCTTTGCCTCCGTGGTTGCCCAGAGACGGGTCTTATTGGCGTGGAGGGACCCGGAATCTCCGAAATCGGGGGTATGGGTTATTGACATGGCCAGGTTTCTCAGGCTTGAGAAAATCAAGTTCGCCCTGAGGGGATCGATGTTAGGGTTTGCCCAGAGGTGGCAACGGTTAATGACTTTTTGGGGGATAATTAAGCTGTTAGAAGGGGGTGGGGGGCTGGTTGAGGTGGGAAATAGTAGGAAAGGGGGATTGGGGAATTATGTATGGAAGCCATGTTGGCTGGGTTTGGTGGTTGGTTGAGTGGGTGTTATTTACTTTGTTTTTCCTCTTTAAAATGATATATGCCTTAATAAAATAATAATAATTTAAATCAAGAGACTGCAGAATACCACAGTAGAGAAAGATCTGTGTGTCCTTGTACACAGACCACAAGTGTATTTATTACCTCACACGCCTCCAGATTGATCTCCATTTGCTTCTTTGCTGCCCAGCTGATCAGTCTACCGATATCTTCCTGTAGTCTCCAACTTTATTCCTCACTGTCAACCACAACACTGCAAATGTCTCAACCATGTCCCTATGTTAAAGTCTAAATCATTCACATATAACACACACAGCAGGGAATCTTGTCCTGAACAATCCAGAACTCCGCTGGTAACAGTCTTCTGGTCACAAAAATACCTCTGGACCAATCTCCTTTGCTTCCTGTTGCTCCAGCTGATGACATTTCAAGTGTAATGGAAGTGCCCTGGTTTTCCTACGTTGAACTGGATGTGTATTCCATGGGGCTGGAATGCCCTGCCGTGTCTTTATTTATTTCATTATTAACTGACTTAACTAAATAAACTTAAGAATACAACAAAAATAGAGATTCATCAGATCCTCACCGATCAGTTTTTACCATTATCCTGAAGTGACCTTATTTTTATCGGGAGTTAACTGAACTGTGTTCCTAACCTCTCATTATCTAAATTTCCATTTACCACTTTTCTGTCCACCTGACCCAGTCCATGGCTTTCTCCCTCGTTGTCTAAAACACATTAGGAACTTTTATATAATCCCGGTGCATACATTTAAGTCCAAATCATTGATATATACCGGAAACTGTGGAGCCCCACTGGAAACAGATGCCCAGGCATCATTCAGTCCCAGATGTGACTAACAGCAGCTGAATCCAAACCCTGCTGTTGTCTGTGAACTTGCTGATGTCTGTGCAGGTTGTTTGGCTGAGTGAATCTCCTCCCACACACGGAGCAGTTGAACAGCCTCTCCCCAGAATCGCTCCCACGTATGGGCGACACGGTAGCACAGTGGTTAGCATTGTTGCTTCACAACTCCAGGGTCCCAGGTCCCGGCTTAGGTCACTGTCTGCGGAGTCTGCACGTTATCCCCGTGTCTGCGTGCATTTCCTCCGGGTGCTCCGGTTTCCATAGTCCAAAGATGTGCAGGTTAGATGGATTGGCCATACTAAATTGCCCTTCGTGTCCAAAAAGGTTAGGTGGCGTTATGGGTTAGGTTGGAGATATGGGCTTAAGGTGCTCTTTGCAAGGGCCGGTGCACTCGATGGGCCAAATGCTCTCCTTCTGCACTGTAAATTCTATGATTCTGTTTCAGTGTGAATTCGCTGGTGTTTCAGCAGATTCTGTTTACTTGTAAATCTTTTTTCACAGCCAGAACATTTGAAAGGTTTCTGATCAGTGTGAACAAGTTGGTGTCTCGTCAGGTGGGATGACTGAGTGAATTTCTTCTCACACACGGGGCAAGAGTACGGCCTCTGCCCAGTGTGAACTCGCTGGTGTCTCAGAAGCTGGGACGAACATATGAATCTCTTCTCACATACGGAGCAGGTGAATGGCCTCTCCCCAGTGTGAGTGATTTGATGTATCATTAAATACCTTTTACTTTTAAAGCTCTTCTCACAGTCAGAACATTTAAAAGGTCTCTGATCAGTGTGAACATGTTGGTGTGTCCGGAGATTCGATGACTGAGTGAATCCCGTCCCACACACGGAGCACGTGAACGGCCTTTCCCCAGTGTGAGTACGTTGGTGGAACAATAAATAATTTCTGCTTTTAAAACTCTTCTCACATTCAGCACATTTAAACGGTCTCTGGTCAGAGTGGACCTGATGGTGAGTCCGGAGGTTTGATAAAACATTAAATCCCATCCCACACACTGAGCAGGTGAACAGCCTTTCTCCAGTGTGAGTGCGTTGGTGCATCAGTAAATACTTTCTGCTTTTAAAACTCTTCTCACAGTCAGCACATTTAAACGGTCTCTGATCAGTATGAACAAGTTGGTGTGTCAGGAGGTGTGATAACTGAGTGAATCCCTTCCCACACATGGAACAGGTGAATGGCCTCTCTCCAGTGTGTGTATGCTGATGTATCAGTAAATCCATTCTGCTTTTAAAGCTCTTTTCACAGTCAGCACATTTAAAAGGCCTCTCATCAGTATGAACAAGTTGGTGTGTCATGAGATTCGATGACTGAGTGAATCCCTTCCCACACACAGAGCAGGTGAATGGCCTTTCCCCAGTGTGAATACGTCGATGAGTTTCCAATTCAGATGGGTAATTGAAACCCAATCCACAGTCCCCACATTTCCATGGTTTCTCCATGGTTATTGACAGGTTATCAGGTGGCTCACGGCGCTGAATGTCCTATTGCTGCTTCTTGATTCCTGTGGTGCGAATGTCCTTATGTCTCTCCAACTTGGATCATCACTTAAAGCCAGAGTACGGTGTCTCCCTGGTGTAAATGCTGCAATTTATTTTCATGCTGTGTGATTGGTTAAAGCTCAGTTCCAGATAACTGTGGAAACTTACTTAGATGTCTGTGTCTCGGTGCTTTTCAATCACAGTGATTTTTGACATTTTTTCCCAAAGACAAAACAGACAAACACTTCTCCTTCCACGTTGAAAGGCCGGTCCTGATGAATCTAGTGACTCTGTCAGATCTCAACATGATGTTTGCATCTGCAAATATTCTGTAAAAGGAGATTACATTGAATTACTGTGAATATGTAAGACACAAACAGGCCATTCTGTCACAGATTCTGCTGCTGTCAATACTCGGCACACATCTCCAACTGTCTCACCTATCAAATCTCAGCCTTTCTGCTGATTTTCAATTCCATTTTCTCTCATGTGTTTGTCCCGTTTCCTTTTGAAAACATCTCAGCACTTTCCTCAACTCCTTTCCATGGTAATGAGTTGCACATTCTAATGCTGTCAGTAAATAAATTTATCCATATTGTCCCCTTGGATTTATTCGTAACTATCTTGTATTTATGACTTGTTGTTTATTGATGGTCACTCTCTCACATCGCCCCTCTCCAAACTACAGTATTGATAATTTTAAAGATTTCTATCAGGTCATTGCTTAATTCATTGTTTTCGATAGAAAAAAGGCCCCACTCCATTTAATATGTGCAGATCGCTGTAATCTCTCATTTTACAAAAGTCAATAGAGGATAGAAATCACAAAGAGACAAACCATTCTGTTGCATTGAGTTTTTTGTGTGTAAATTCTCCACTTCTGACCCTCGGCTGAGGATTTCCACCCGACCGCCGGAAACCTGAGCTGTCATCGACACTGCGCATGCTCGAACACACGTGGGAGACCGAGTCAGCCCCGCCTCTCATTCATTCCGATTGGTTGGAGGAACAGCTGCTTCCGACGGTCCTCCGAACTTGTCCCTCGTCCTATTGGTTCAGCGCGGCCCTTCTCTTCCTATTGGTTCAAAGCAGCCGTCAATCAGTCACCGGTCTTTGTGAGCTGGAGCATGCGCAGTGCCGATGCTGAACTCGGCCAGGTTACACTGAAACCCGGTGGATGCTCCAAACCCCAACAAGAAGTTTCCGGGCCCGGGTTTGCATCGAGCGGGGGGACAGCTGCGGCTTGCTCCCGGTGACAGGCCTGAGTTAACGGCCGCTGTCTTTAGAGAGGCGGCAAACCCACAGGGGGAAAAACATCAGAGATAGAGTTTGTTGTGAAACCAATGGGATATTGTAAAACAGGAGGTCAGGGTTACAGTCAACAACAACAACTTCTATTTATATAACACCTTTAACATCATAAATCATCCCAGTCAACTTCACAGGAACATCATAAAACAAAGTGACACACCCAGACACAAAATGAGATATTAGGGCAGGTGACCAAAAACTTGGTCAAAAAGGTGAGTTTTAAAGAGTCTGAAAGGCGGTAAGTGAGGTGGAGACTGGGAGGTTTAGGGAGGGAATTCAGTGCTTGGGGCCGAGGGAACTGAAAACCATGGCGGAGTAATTAGAATCGGGGGTGTACAAGAGTCCAGGATCAGAGTTGTACAGATATATCAGTGGGTTGTGGGGCTGGAGGAGATGACAGACACAGGGAGAGATGAGGCCATAGAGGGATTTGAAAACAAGGGTGAGAATTGACTGGGAGCGAATGCAAGTCTCGGAGCACAGGGATCATAGGGGAAAGGAACTTGCTCTGAATTAAGACATGGGTAGCAGATTTTTGGATGGCTTTAAGTTTACAGAGGTAGAATGTGGGAGAGCAGCCAGGTGTGTAATTGAATTTTCGAATCTGGAGGTGACGATGGTAAATTGCCTTAGTATCGAAAAAGATTAGGTGGGGTTACAGGGATCGGTGGAGGTGTGGGCTGAGCTAGGGTGCTCTTTCCAAGGGTTACTGTAGACTCGATGGGCTGAATGGACCCCTTTTCCACTATGAGGTCAGAAGCTCATATTGGATCAAGTATGAAACCAAGTTTACAAAGAGACTGACTACGTCTCAGACTGTTGCCAGGGAGAAGGATAGAGTCGATATGTCAGGAATGGAGATTGGAGCAGGAACCGAACAGTGGATTCAGTCTTCTCCATATTTGATTGAAGTTATTTAGTCAGCAGGAAGAGAACCAGAATGGGCCCTGAGTCTGATATCCGGTATAACTTAGTTCGAGAGGGAGAGGAAGAACAAAGGAAACCCTGGAAGATTTGGAGAAACGACCTTCATGATTGCTCATCAAATCTCCACATGGTCAGTTCTGGACACACGGTACACCTCTGTTATTCTAATTGGTCAGTCAGGGTGATTCAGATTAATGTCTGTCACAAGTCACGAATGAAGTGACTTATAAAGCATATTCTCACCTCTAATTATATAACTTTGGTAAAAGGATACAGAAATAATGATAATACTTTATTTGGATTTCAGCCCAGGGAGGAGGGAGAGTGTGTGGGATGGGGATTTACAGCTTTGGGGACAGAAGAGAGAGAAAAATGTTCTGCAGAAACTGGAATTAACTGTTCTCAATTTCTTTCTTGTACTGATACTGTGACCTTTGTAAACTCCTTTTACAGGGCATTAGGAGAGGATTTTCAGACAGGAAACACAAACCAAATATCACATTAAGATCTGACAGTGTCACTCGATTGATCTGGACCTGAATATCCTCAGACTATAAGTGTGGAATGAAAAAGGTTTGTTCTGTTTGTGGGAAAATATTTCAAACATCAGTGTAACTTTAAAAGCATCGAGACACACGCACCCGTGTGAGTGTGTTCCAGTGGACGGACTGTGGAATGAACCAGTTACAGCCTAAAAAAACACACCATTCACTAAGGGGGGAAATCCATACATGTGTTGTGTGAGGACCAAGCTTCACTTGATTGTCTAAAGAGGAAACGGACAAAGACACTGACTCCATGGAGATACCGTGGGGTATGACTTTTGCTCAATGGGTTTCCAAAATGCGAGTGGTCCCGGGTTCATGTCCCGGACGAGCTCTGCACAGCACTTGACTGGAGAGGTGATGGTGTCATGCTATTGTCACTGGATGAGTAATCCTGAGATCCAGCACAATTCTCTGAGAATGCAGATTCAAACCCCACCACGGCAGATGCTTCATTGTGGCTTATATTTGTACTTGGATCCAATAAATCAGCAGCACAGTGGTTTGCACAGTTTCTTCACAGCTCCAGGGTCCCAGGTTCAATTCCCAGCTTGGGTCACTGTCTGTGCAGAGTCTGCACATTCTCTCCGCGTCTGGGTGGGTTTACTCCGGGTGCTCTGGTTTTCTCCCACAGTCCAAAGATGTGCAGGTTAGGCGGAGTGGTCATGCTAAATTGCTCTTAGTGTCCAAAAGGGTCAAGTGGGGTTACTGGGCTACGGGGATAGGGTGGAGCTCTGCCCTTGAGTTGGGTGCATTTTCCAAGGGCTGGTGCAGACTCGATGGGCCGAATGGCCTGTTTGGCACTGTAAATTCTATGATTCAATGATTGTGGAAGTTGGATGTTCAACAGTTTAGTGAGAATCAGGTCAAAGGAGCAAAGGGTAAGTTTCACAGACAAGATGAGCTCTGAGAGAGCATCATGAGAGACAGCAGGAAATAAGGAGAAAGATGTGAGTTCAGAATTTGGACAAGAAAGGTCTTCGAGGCAGTTTTACTGAGTGGTTTAGTGGAAGAGAAGCAGCAGAATCAGCTGATCGGATTGTTTCAATGGGTGAGGATTTCCAGTCCTTCTTGTTGGCTGGATCTTCCAGTCCCACAGATCTCTCGGTCTGCTGTTCCAGTTCATTGGTTGTCTCATTGGGTTCGCTGTAGGCCTCCTGGGGTCTGTGGAAGAACTCCTGGAGCCTTTTGCCTGATGAATTCCCTGGAGCGGAAAAACTGCATCTTCTTAACAGCCTTCAATACATCATCGATGAAGACGAACATCTTGCCAAGGCCATCCCCACACCCCCACTACTTTCCTTCAAAACAACTGCACAAACTCACAGACCATTAATTGCAGCAAACTACCCAGCCTTCAGAAGAACAGCGACCAGACCGCACAACCCTGCCATGGCAATCTCTGCATTAACATTTGTTCAGCTAATATCTAACAGAACAATTCTCTCTGTTCAATCATTAATGCAACATTCTTATCTTCCGACAGAAGATTTCCATCAATTTTACTCAATATTTGTTTTGTTATTCAACATTGAATGTCAGTATATTTATTTGTTATTTTTGACTTCATTTTGAGTTGAATAGCTCTCGAGTCTGAATAACTCTGAGATATGCACCACTGAATTGTAAACTTGACTGACCAAGAAAAGACACAGTGTTTCACTGGGTAATACAAATCCCATGAATATTTTGGGATTGACCACAGTCAGCTTATAAACAAAGTCAAATATAGTTAAATGGAAGTGAATTGAGAATTATGTGTTTCTTCTATTTGACCCTCTGTGTTTTGGTGTGCAACATTCTGCAGCCTAAATACCGTTCATGTATAAGAAAGGAGGGCTGAGCAAATCCGCACTGAGCCTGGATTTCCTCATCTCCCTGAGTGGCTTTTCCTGTTTCTCCATCATGAATGCCAAAAAAAATTTAAAAACTGGTTCAGTTAAATCTCTGACATTTCCTCTAATTCAGTTTCAGTATAGTTTGTGTCTGTCTATATGAGCATACATTACCATTAGATATGTTTCGGATGGTGATTAAAATGTTAATCTACGTCTACAAAGCCATTAAATAATTTTGTGAACTGAGCAAACTGCCAAGATCCGCACTTTGTTTTTTCATGTATGGAACGATCTGTATGGACTGTACGCAGAACAATAAGTTTCACTGTATATTGGTACATCTGATAATAAATCAAATCCAATTAAAGAGACAGTTTCTTACTCATCTTCAAATTGAAAAGTCTTCTTAAAAATTATTCATTCATGGGAGGTGGGCGTCACTGACTGGACCAGCATTTACTGCTCATTCCAATGCCCTTGAACTGCGTGTCTTGTGAGGCTATTTCAGGGGCACTTTCAAATCAACCACAACATTGCTGTGGATCTGGAGTCACGTGTAGGCCAGGCCACATAAGGAGAGCAGATTTCCTGAAGGACATTAGTGAACCAGATAAGTTTTCACAACAATCAAGAGTGTTATCATTAGACTTTTAATTCAAGACTTTTATTCAGTTTCAACATCTGTCATAGGCAGATTCGATCCCAGATCCCCAGAGCATTAACCTGGGTCTCTGGATTACTAGTACAGTAACAATACCATTACTCCAATGCCTAGCCTACATATTCTTGACAGAATATTATGTTGAATGTTGTGTTGTGTGATCTTGTCTTGCAATGATTCTACAGAACCGCTGGGGAATTAGCCAGAATGATGATTTATTAATGTACACGTGGTAAGGTAACGATCAGAATGCTCTACAGACCAAGTTATCACAGAGTTACATTAGACTCTCTTGGAACTACCCTTATGTGTGACTGGCCTCGTGTACGCCTTACAACCTTCTGCTGATAGCCAGATGTCACTTGACTGATGCCTGACGCCAACTACTGGTGGGAGGTCACACTGCTGAGTACATGTAATATTATATACAGGCTTATCACCACATCTCGTAACTTCTCAAAATTATCGAGTATTTATTTTTTCAAACAATTCTGATAGCTCTGCAGTTTCTGGAAACATTTTGGTTGATCGTGTTATATTTTAAGATCGCATCTTGTGCATTATAATTACCTAATATACCAATTCACTATCATAATCAATGTTCACTGCTGAATAATCATTAATTTAATTATTGTTTTTTGCAATGAAATCAATACATAGTTAATATAGAAAAGGTACAGAAGATGAAATGGCTGCAGGAAGCCACATGTTTGAGGTATAAAAGGCTTCCTTGACCTTGTTACTAATGACAGTGATTATACTATGAAAATAATAATTTTAAAACTAAATGTGATTACACATGAGTACTTCCAGCTTCCTGCATTACAACAGTGAATATGGTTCAAAAGTACTCCATTGGCTTTAAAACACTTTAGGAGGTCCAGTGGTGGTGAGAGGTTTTACAGACATTTACATTTGTTCTAACTGTCCACAAAGTAGGATATCTAACAGTTGTGTCCTCACCAAAATTATTGATAAAGATTGAGTCTTAATTTTGTGTAATAACTACGGTGTTGACACCATTTTGAATACTCCGTGAAACTCCAGACACACCATATGCACAATGATTTGTTGTAAAGCACAGCGAGTTGTTGTGATTTGGAATGCACTGTCCATAAATGGTGCTGGAATCTCATTGGACTGTAACCTTCCAAAAGATAATTTGATACATTCTGAAAAAGAAAACAAGATAGTCAAACTATGGGATTAAATGTCTGAATAAGAGCTGGCACTGGGGAAAATGGGCCAAATAGACTCCTCTGTGCTCTAGGAGCCTTGTGTACGGTAAACGAGTGGTAACACCTGGAACCTACTGCCTATGATAGATAGGAGATGCAGAGATGATTGCAATAGGAAATTGGATGGACTGGGAGAAATAAACCAACGGGATTTTGGGGATAGAACGGGGCAATGGATAGACTGGCTTGCTCCACAGAGAGCCGACATGGTCAAAGGCTGAATGGCCCCATTCCCCAGCCTCCAGATGCTGTGATCTCAGGAGAGAAATTCAGCTGCTCCAGTCACTCCTACTAACTGGAGTCCCTCATCTCTGGTGCCATTCTAGCACAATGGTTAGTATTGTTGTTTCAAAGCAGCAGGGTCCCAGGTTCAATCCCGTTTGGGAGTGTGCACATTCTCCCTGTGTCTGCATAGGTTTCCTCCGGGTGCTCCAGTTTCCTCCCACAAGTCCCGAATGATGGGCTTGTTAGGTGAATTGGACATCCTGAATTCTCCCTCGGTGTACCTGAACAGGCGCCAGAGTGTGGCGACGAGGGGCTTTTCACAGTAACTTCATTGCAGTGTTAATGTAAGCCTATTGTGGCAATAAAGATTATAATCGATGTATCGTATCGTAAATGTCCTCTGCACCCTCTCGAAGAACATCGCCTCTTTCCTAAAGTGTGGGACCCGTATATATGGTTTCAGTCCAACTTGTGAAGAACCAGGGTTGGACTACACTGGGAGCTGTGTCAACATTGGTGATCTCCATTTAGAAAAAGGAAATAGAGGCACTGGATAAGGTGCAACAAAGATTCATAATATACAGAACTGAGAACATTTAACATTCAGGAAAGGCTGGGGCTGCTTTTTCTGTCAAAGCGAAGACTGATGGGTGACCTGATGGAAATCTTTGGGTTTATGAAGGGATTCAATAATCCAATAGGAATTTCAATTGAAACCTCTTTACCCAGAGTGGTGAGAATGTGGAACTCACTCCACAGCGAGTGGTTGAGGAAGAGCATGAATCCATTAGAACATACAGTGCGTCCATCGAGTCTGCACCGACTCACTTAAGCCCTCACTTCTACCTATCCCCATAACCCAATAACCCCTCCTATCCTTTTTGGTCACTAAGGGCAATTTAGCATGGCCAATCCACCTAACCTGCACATCTTTGGACTGTGGGAGGAAACCGGAGCACCCGGAAGAAACCCACGCACACACGGGGAGGATGTGCAGACTCCACAGACAGTGACCCAAGCCGGAATCGAACCAGGGACCCTGGAGCTGTGAAGCAATTGTGCTATCCACAATGTACCGTGCTGCTCTTCATGGCAATGTGGCATGACTTTGGGGGGTTCCAAACAGAAATGGTAATGAAACATCTTCTAACCTCCAAACACCCTTTACTCCTTGATCCTTGTGAAATGTGCAACCAGATCTTCGCCAGAAGGCTCAGAGAGAATCAGCCCACCGAGACGAAGCCACGAGACCGGCCAGTCCAGCAGAAAGAAAACCTCCGCCCATCCCCATTGACCAACAGAATGAACAAAATACAGTCCTGGATGTAATTGAGAACAGAAACAATAACAGCGGAAATCCAATCATTGTAATCAGTTGTGAACTTGTCGGTGTCTCAGGAAGTGCGATGAATTACAAAATCCGTTCACACATTGAGGGCAGGTGAACTGCCTCTCCCCAGTGTGAACTCCCTGGTGTGACTGCAGACGGCATAACCGAGTGAATCGCGCAAATACACGTAAACAGGTGTGAGATAGTCGGGATTATGGAGACATGGCTGCCAATGACCAGGGATGGGAACTGAATATATTCACTGAGGACAAAGGAAAAGGCAGTGGAGTAACAGTGCCGGTTAAAGAGGAAATTAATCTTCCGTGTGGTGGCTATGAGGGAGTGAGTCTCACATTCTGGCTCTCACTCCGGCCGGATTTTGGACCTGGTTTCCCACTTTCCGGAACTTTTGAGCGCTGGAAAAGACGGCCACAAAGCTGCTGATTTAAACGTGCGGAGCTGATGGAAACAAGAAGAGCAGAAAGCAGTGAAAGCAGGAAAGGAGAGAGACAAAGTGGTTTGGGAGCTGACCCAGGAACAAAGATGGCTGACGTACGGACTGCGGACCAGACGATCCAAGCAGCGCTGGACAATATGCTGCAGGTCATAAAAGGAAGTTTTGAAGCAATGAAGCGGGATAACTTTGAACCGTTTCAGAAAGCGGTGGAGCAAGTGAACCAAAACTAGAGGCCAGGACAAAAAGGTCAAGGAGCTGGAGCAAGCGGTGGAGGAACAGGCGGACACACAAATGATCGCTACAATAGAAATAGATGGGTTCAAGGAGTGACACAAAAGGCTGCTTGACAGACTTGAAGACTTGGAAAACAGAGCCCGCAGACAAAATCTGAGAATTATTGGCCTCCCGGAGGGGGCCGAAGGAGCGGACACCCGAGGTTTGTGACAGACCTGTTGCAGCAGCTGATGGGCTAACTCCTTCATGCGACCGCTGGAGCTGGATGGGGCACAGAGTGCAGGTGAGGCAGCCATGACCGGGGGGTCCCCCCCCCCCCCCCCGACCAGTGTGGTTAGGTTCCACAGGTTCACGGATAAGGAGCGTGTCCTTCAATGGGCAAAGAGCATAAAGAGCTGTACATGGAACAACAATGTCCTGCGCATCTACCAGGACTTGAGTCAGGAGGTGGCCAGGCGATGAGCAGCCTTAAAACGAATTAAAGAGGTTTTGTTCAAAAAGCACGTGAAGTTCGGTCAGGTCTTCCACGCGCGGCTTTGGGACACGCACCAGAGCCAGCATTACTACATGTGGACCCCGATGAGGGATGGAGTTCGCAAAGGATCAGGGACTGGCGCTGAACTGAGGACCCACGGACTGAAGCCAAAGACTGAGTATTACTGTTTACCTGACTTCTATTTTTCTTGGACTGACTTTCTATTTTTTGCTGCTTCACAGGTACTTTGTATTTTTTTTCGCTGCCTTTGGTTGCAATGGGCGAGGGGGATGGATGCTCCCTTTCTCGTTTCTTTCTGCTTTTCTTTGTGTTTTTTTTCTTTTGGAGCTTCCATCGTAACAGAAATGTGGCCGGGAAGCAATGGGGGTTAAAGTTTTGATGCAGGGGGGTTACACGGGTACTGTGTTGCTGTGTTTTTCTTTTAATAATGCGCAGAAAGGGGTAATTGGTATCACTCATCTGTTTACACAACTGGAACAGCATTAATGGAGCGTCTCGGTTCTTTGTTTGATTGCCTTTTTTGTTTGATCTTCCTTACTTCAGAGAGACTACTCGAGCAGGACAGACCTGGAATTGGTGTGGGTGGGTGGGGGGGATGAGCTCAAGGGAACAATGGGAGCGAGACAAGTGGGGCCGGAGAGATGAGTCACCAGCCTTGCAGGAAGTAGTCAAGGAAGTCAGGTGGGGGTATACATACAGCCAGTATATGGCAGGGGTCAGGTTACAGAGGGTTGTAGTGCTGGGGGCGGGGGTGAAGCTATTCTGCTGACATGGGAGGGATATAAATTAGTAGCAGAGAGGAGGTCGGGGGTGGGAACTGCCAGGAGGCGAACTGGGAGGGGCGCAGCACATGGGCCGGGGGCGGGCTCAAGAAGG